>NW_027287577.1:0-48685 GCF_022747635.1 Hetaerina americana
GGGAAAGTAGGCTGTTACCTTTTGTTTTCCATTCGTTGAGGTTCGTGTGAGATTCGTTGAGGTGAGCGTTGCAACATAAATTGCGCCTAAAAATTGTTTTTTTTTCGAAAAAACGACCGTTTCTTTATTTTTAGTTTTTTCAATGTATTCGCGTATTTCTTCTCAAATTCTCTCCTTTTAAACTTTTATCCAGCTTGTTTCTCTCCATTAAAATTGGTAAGCCAACTTTGTTCCCCATTCCCTGAGTTTTTAATCCCAAAATAAGGCGTTGTCATTTAAATCCTCATGTGCATTGGTGGCCCTTTAAAAAACGGCCGGGTCACTTTATTTCTCGTGTTTACAATGAATTCGCGTATCTTTCACAATTTTTATCCCTTTAAAATTTTAACCAACTTTTTTTACCATTCGTTTAGTCATTCGTCCAAAATTACGAGGTAATAATTCCAATCTTCTAAGTTTTTAAGGTTTGGTTTTGAAAAATAGGTCTTATTTATCCATTTTTCGTGTTTCTACTGACTTCAAGTAATTTTACTTAATATTTTTCATGAAAGCAGATTGGCTACTTATGTTCCCTATTAGTTGTGTTTTTCATAGAAAAATATGGCGGTACATTAATTTCGCGTCAGTGAATCGGTTTGCCCGCTAAAAAACTCCAGTTTTTCTTCATTTTGAGTGTTTTCCGATGAAATCGCAAATTTTTTCTGAATTTGTTTCCATCATATTTATTTGGCCCCCTCTTATCACAATTGATTGATTTTTCGTGTTTAAATGCGACGCTATAATACCAAACGTCTTCGTGTTAAGATTTGTTCTAGAAAAATAGATCTTTGTAATTTATTTTTCGTGTTTCCAATGAAATCACGCATTTCTACATCATGATTTCCGGGCAAGTAGGATGTTACCTTTTTTCTCCATTCGTTAAGGTTTCCTTCGCAACATACATCGCGTCTAAAAATTGGTTTGTTCTCGAAAAAACGACCGTGTTTCTTTATTTTTAGTGTTTTCAATGAATCCGCGTATTTCTTCTCAAATTCTTTCCTTTTTAACTTTTAACCAGCTTGCTTCTCAATTCGTAGAGTTATTACTCCAAAAATACGACGTATTAAATACAATCTCTTACGTTTCTAAGGATTGTTCTTGAAAAATATATCTTTTTAATTTATTTTTCGTGTTTACAATAAATCAATTATTTTTACTCGATAGTTTCCATGTAAATAGTTTCTCCACCTAAGGTATCCAATCCCGCTGAGTTTTTCACCGAAAAATATGGCGTTGCAATGCAAATCGCGGTTGTGAATTAGTTTGTTCTCTAAAAAACGACCGTTTTCCTTCATTTTTCAGGTTTTAATTGAAATCTCGTATTTTTTCTCTAGTTCTTTTCTTTTGAAATTTTAACCAGCTTATTTCACCATTCGCTGAGCTATTTGTCTTCCAATACGACGCGATGATTCACGCCTTTTACGTGTTAAGGTTTGGTCTTGAAAAATAGATCTTTTTTATCCATTTTTCGTGTTTCCAATGACATCGCGTGTTTTTACTGAATATTTTTCATGAAAGTAGTTTGGCCACTTATGTTCCACATTCGTTGAGTTTTTCATCGAAAAATATGGCGTCGCATTAAATTCGCGTCTGAGAATTGGGGTGCCCGCTAAAAAACGTGTTTTTCTTTATTTTTAGTGTTTTCCGATGTAATCGCGAATTTTTTCTCGATTTTATTTACAGAGTTGGAATTAACCCCATTATTATAAGTTTGATTTCATTTACAGAGAAACTCCACGTAGTTCTTAGTTCAATATTTTATATAATTTTAGCATTTCAGGATACTCATTGTAATGTTGGGACCAATACAAGTGTTGATTTTAATCCTCTATCAGTAAGAAATTTCCTAAATTTGCTATTTAAAAATCCACCACCCCTATTCATTTGAATTTGCAATGGTTAATGCTCAAAAAATATTTTTAAATGCTTCAGTTACCTCCTCTGGCCAATACTGGTTCGTTGAGTTCTCGCTAAAGCAAACCTCCAAAATAAATTAATAGCCATTCATATGCAAGCATTACCATGATTGAATTCTCTCAAACTGTACATATCTTTCAAGTTGCATTGCTAGCCTTCATCAATATTAGACTTTTCACAGCTATTTCACTGAAATTTTCTTCTCAAAGTTTTACGAGGTATATATGCCTCTTGACCTTCAAACTATCCCTGCATAGGTGAAAGTTCCATTCCCACAGCTTCCCAAAACGGTTTATTAAAGGGCTACATATTAAAAACATGGCCATGGAAGCCTCATGGTTAATTCATTGTTAAGTATACCAAAAACATGAAAATTTACTTCTTGAGACAATGATATTAAATTGAAAGAATGCTAATTTGATGATTATGAAATTTTAATGTAAATGTATGGAAGAGTTCTGTAATAAATTGATGTAATCATAAAGGAAAAGTATAAAGTGATATATTATATCATATTTTATTGAGAAAATCACAACACAACATGATAATATGTACACAATAACATTTTTAATGTGATATTAGTGATTATAATGGAATCTAGTTAATGTGAGGGAATTGATGCAAGCACCTTTTTAAATTTTCTACAGTACTCAGTGTTCTATTGCACTTCAAATATTAGTTCTCATTTTGGTTCAATTTTGCATCTGTGGAGCCTTTCATTAGTGTGTCTCAACATGTGACTCTTTAGATTTCTAAGGTGAGTAAATTCCTTTGAGCATATATCACACTTGTGTGGTCTTACACCTGAGTGCGTCTTCATATGCGCCTTCAGATTACCATTGGAAGAAACTTCTTTCAAACATACATTACATTTGTGCCTCATTTCAGCATTGTGTGTCAGGATGTGTTGTCTTAGGGTTCTTTTCTTTGAGAATGCTTTTGAACATATATCACACTTATGCTGCCTTTCATCTGAATGTGTCAGCACATGATTCCCAAGGAGACGTTTCTCCTTAAATGATTTCACACATATCTTACATTTGTGAGGACTCTCCTTAGAATGTGTGAACAGGTGTCTCTTTAGGATCCAACTTGGAGAAAAAATTTTCAAACATATTCCACAATTAAATGGCCTTTCTTCAGCATGTGTTAACATGTGGCTTTTGAGTTGACTCAATCTTAAGAAGTTTCTGGTGCACTGTTGGCATTGATTATATTTCTCCAGAGTGTGCATCACTTTGATATGTCTTGCAATGTCATTTTTACACTTAAATACTTCCAAGCAAATATCACATATGAATTTTATCCTTTTCTTAAGCTGCACGGCAAATTGACAAGAGTGCAGTAGGTTACTTACAGCATTTTTCCCAGTACCATCCTGCTTCTGGCCTTTCTCTAAATATTTTAAGAAAAATATGATAATCAATAACTAGTTATAAACGAGTTTTTCATCACAAGTGGGGATATTCACGTTTCTATACATAAATAATAATATTTAAACATATTTGTATACATTCTTATTGTATTAATGCATGTAGGTTTACAATCAAATGCTCAAGTCTGCCTTCATACAAATTCATCAGCCTGTCTGTGTACCTAATCAACTGCAATAATGCTAAAATCTCAGGAAAAAGGTAGCTGTCATCACATAATGATGACCTTAATAGTTACTTCAATGAGATTTTCCCAGAATGTAAACTGAAAATACTTGTACTCACAACAAAAAGATAGACTCAATACTTCTTAGCCTCTATATATACCTTTTTAAGTAGTATATTGTCAGGAAATGGCATTAAATTTGGGACAATTTATGTGAACAGTTACTTTTTGCTCAATTCTGTGGTTTTATAAAATCATATCAAAGAGTAATTTTTAAATACTTTAGAAATTATTTCCTCTCGTTGATAATTTAAACTTTAACTGCCACTGAATGAAAACTATGACCCTTGTGCAAAATTTCACCCTATTGTTGACTATGTCAATAGACTTTTTAACCCTACATACACATTTTGTTAACTTGAAACAAGTAGGTATTAAAAGTCAAGAAGGGATAGGGTTGATTAATGTTCAGAAGGGATAAATATATTTCCAATGCTTTAAAAGAAAAGCAAGCAGGAAAAGAAAATAGCACATAGAGAAGGAAATTCTTTAACATAAAGAACAGAAAATTAAATTAAAAACATAACATTCTACTGCTTTCAACAAATGGAACAAAGTAAAACAACAGTCACTGAAAAGGCTAAACTAAAAAAAGTAAAATGGGATCTATGAAAATGACAATACTTAGCAATGAATAATATCATGAGTTCAATCATGACCAATTAATTAATGAAGAAAATGGTCAATTTAGTTAGTGATGGTTTAATTCTCCTAACAACCAAGTTTTATATATAATTATGTGAAACCAATTATAAGTGCAGTATTATTAAGGGGTCATATCCGTATCCTGTGCCACATGATTTCCCAATGAAAGATATGGGACACTTATTATATTGATTACTTTTTGTTTAGCAAAAAATGATGAAAAGGAATTATTTAAAAAAAAAGGTTTCCATGTTGTCTTGCAAAACTTTTCCAGAAGTGTTAATTTAGGATATTTATTTTTTAAGAAAATATATTTTTGACAGGAACTTTGAGTAGAAAAAAAGAACCTTCCCGGAACCCGAATCATTAAGGAAAGAAATTCTTTAAAAGGTCAAAATACAACTTTCATGCTTCTGCTATTGATCAAAAGCAAAAAATAAATCAATAACCATTGATATGGCAATGAACAAATGTCAGTGAACTTAGGGTTATTTTATTCACTAGTTTTGGGTATGGAATATTATATGGAGCATACAGATTGTTTTTCTATGAAATAACTGTAATTTTGTCTTGGCTTGCCAAGTGTTTTCTCTGGAACAGGGAAAGGGACTGGCTCCCTTACCCTGATGTGTGAATTTCACAGTCAGGCTTAGTACTGGGTGAAATCTACTGCTACCCAGCAAACAAACTTTCATGTTGATTACAGTTTACGGATTGACCTCTTAACCACTTGGCTGCATGTTTATGTATGCTATATATGTGTATGAATACTGTATATATATATGTATGTATTTACTGCTTAGCCACATACATACAGGTAAACATATATATCTCTCCTCAATGAGGGCAGTTCAATAAGTATGCGTGTTTTATAACAAATGGGCCTTTCTGAGAGAAGTATATGTTTTATTGACTTAAAGGTTAGTTAGTATTTGGCAGCCATTTGAGAAAGATCGGTTTAGTGATTTTCGTTGAGCTGGGAAAGGAGCAGTATTTTTCAGTAGTTCACTTTGTGTTTTTGGATGGGTAGAAATGCAAGGAGATAAAAGCAAAGTTGGTTCTGTTTATGGGGAATTTTAGCCAACCATGATCACAGTTAAATATTGGTCGAATGAATTTTAATGTGGACAAACATCTCGTTTTGATGTGGAGTGACCAGGACACCCAGCAGACATGGCTACCCAGAAAATCATTCAAAAAGTCCACACCATGGTTCTTCATAGTACACAAAATAGCAGAGGCAATAGGTGTGTCGACCAGAATGGCAATATTTCACATGATAAGTAGGGGATAAAAATTGTTGGCCCAATGGTTGCTGCAATTGCCCATTGTGGACAATAAGTTGATCTGCAGATTAACTCAGGATAAATACTATCTTTGCTTTTTACAAATAAACTTTATTGGTCAACCAGTTTTGTTACATTGTAACATCCTCAGGACTAGTGACATCCTCAGCACTAGTCCTGAGGATGTTACAGTGTAACGAAACTAGTTGACCAATAAAATTTATTTGTAGAAAGCAAAGATAGTATTTATCCTGGGTCAAAAATGGAATTATACAAAGTTAAGGCCTCAACCATTCAGTGCATACAGTGATCTGGAGATGTCGCCACCAAACTGCATGAGCTACATTATGAACTGCTGACACATCCCTCTTATTCACCCAATCTGCCTTCCTGTGCCTTTCTTATATTGCCTAACATGAAGAAATGCCTTGCAAGAGAAAAATTCAGCTCAAATGAGAAAGTTATCGCTAAGATATATGCATATTGTGGTGATGTTGACAAATCCTAATTTTTGGAGGGTGAAAAATAAAAAAATATTTTTGAAATGTGGTGTCTTAATTTTTAACATGGGTACTTATTGAACTGCCCTTGTACATGAAAAGAAGTTACAAGAAACTTTTTAAGGAAGGGACTGAAGGAACTAAGGAAATCATTTTAACAGGAGTGTCTGAGGATGCTGGATGGAAGGGATAGGTTTGGTATGATATGCAAAAGGAAAAATTGGATGATAAATTTCTAGAAGGATGGGAATAGCATGTAAGGTATTGGGAGTGGAGGGGATTATCATCTGTGAAGTATCTACGAAATTGAAAAAACCACCATTCAACATTTGTCTTGGGTTCAGGAACATCCCAATCAGTGTAAATACCTTGCACGAGGCCGGACATGATTATTAATTCTAATATTGAGGGATTTGACACACTGTCCAAAATTAGAGGGAATGGCAAAGTTGGTGATTCAGAAGATAAACTACATTATTGGAGGTCATGATGAGAAGGTAATTGGTGAGAGATTTAAAAACTGTATGGGATACAAGTAAGATTCTGGTTTTTAAAACAAATATTTTACATATAATTTTATTGCAGAAAATGGGAGTTATTATTGGAAGAGGTTGAGACAGTAAGGATGGGATTGTTTGATTTGAGGTGTGATAAGTTGGTAGGGCATTTGAAAGTTAACAAGGAGCATTCAGGAAAAAGATTGGTGATGGAAGTATCGTGTTTGAGGATAGGCTAGAGAGCTTTATGTATTGATTAGTCTCCCTTAACATGAAATTCCCTGGTATCAGCCTAGGGTATGTGTTAGGGAATCAATGTATTAGGGAATTGATAACTTTTATATTTTTTTGAATGGATCATTAAGCTCTGGCTCTGTGTGGCTTTGTATCATAGTCATTGAAACAAGAGGAGATGCAAGATTTGATTACTTTTGAAATGGAGGTTTGGAAAAGAAGGTGGAGAGGACAGAAAGAAAACCATAATAGAAAGTGCTATTGGTGGAGAGAAAATGGCCTGTTAGGAGAAACTCAAAGGAAGCAGGATTGATGGATTCAGAGTACTCCTCATCCAATGGCATTAGTCCACAGCACTTTCAAATTGGCATGCATGCAGACTACATCTTGAAAAATAAACTTCACTAATATTGCACAAAATGTTAAAAAAGAGAATAAACAGTTATCAAAGGCATTGGCTTTTGGCTTGTGCAAATAAGGAACATTAACAAGTTCCTTGAAAATTGGTTTTGACATATACTGTTGGTATACCCAACAACAGTTCTATCTCACTGAATAGGAAACACTGAGGGCAATGAAAGGGATTTGCCTAAAGTAAAGTGAAAAACTAAAAGGCATGAGACCTTACCTTGGTCCTGCAACAGATCCATTCCCAGGCATTTATCTTTTTGAGAAATGTAAAAATGACAGTCTTCCTTAATATCCACTTCCTTATTAAAGGATAATGAAACATCTCTATCTTCCAATGGGTCCTGAGGAATGTCAATATGACAGTCTTCCTTAGTATCCACTTCCTTATTAAAGGATAATGAATCATCTGTATCTTCCAATGGGTCCTGAAAGACAAACATTACAGATACAGTCATGTCAATGTGTTTTCATAGAATAATAATGACTAATGGATGTGGTTATATTCTACCAATAACTTCTGAAGGCAGAAGAATAGGAACTGCATTCCCTAATAGTCAAAAAACATAACGATGAATGAAAGGATAAGAAAAAACCAAGTGCAACCATCAAGATAAAAGAGAGTTTTGTGCAAAATAAACAGGAAAGTTTTATTCCAAAGATACTGAGGGAGATGCCGGCACAGTAACATTTAATAGAGTCATCTGCTAATGAACATTTCAATGCAACAATTTCAGATTGTAGCGGCATCTCCCGCAGTGTTCAAGGAATTTGTCAAAGTATAAATGCCATGCATTTAAAGTTGGCTTTAACCTTGTGGGCTGTGGCAAGTCGCGCACGAATACCAATGCCTGTGACATTGTATGTACAGTAATTCCTCCCATCTTGTTCCTTTAAAAACCCCAAAATTTCAGAGTTTAAGAGAACGCATCAGTAGCTTAAATGGCTAAAGCACTCGAGAGGATATTGAGGGATTTGGGTTCGAATCCCAGTCAATTCGAATGATTGTTACACTCTGAATGATTTTGCAAGGAAAGTTTTACTTTGAATAGACTAGATTTAATGTGCAGATGGTTTGTTGTGTACACATTATGATACATACACACTCACCAAATTCTTTGCCTTCCACATTACTGCACCAATGATTTTCACCTTCTTGAATTGATGCAACCATTGGCAGTTCGACATCCTTTTCTAGAGCAAAAGAGCATCCACTAGAAGTCTCAGCTTCTTCTTTTACAATAATCAAGTCATCTCGGACATTCAAGGCACTACTGCCAACAGCGTCAAAGGCAAATGCATTCTTATTGAAGCCTTTCTGATTCTCAGTGGGCAACAAATGGAAAGCATATCATAATGGCAGATGATAAACATTCACAAATAAGAACATCAGGACAATACATCTTTCCAGTTAAGTAATACTAAAAACAGCAGTAAAAAACTCCAATCACGTAAACTAGTTTGGTAATAAACTTTGTGAAACAACCTTTGTTTTGACTGCATTGCATAATAGCTCAATTCTTTAACCTAGATCAATACCTTGTATTTATTAGTGGCAATCTTATTCTTCCAAATGCTCACGAAATAATTGACATCTCTATCAATCATTTCTGTTCAAGCCGAATGATATGAGATGCTACAGCACTACTGAATGTCTACAATTTGCATGACGTACCACAAACCATATTCTCTCCTAGCTTTTATGCACCTTTGTTCTCATTGCTCAGGACATAACCCTCCTCATTATAAACCATTAACACAGCAATCAATGGGAACCTTCATTTTGCATTTTATGTTATAGTTCCCCTAATGTTAACCACTACATGTCATTATGTAAAATTCACCCATTAGCAGTGTACTAATAATTGGGAATAGATAAATTCTTTCCCTGTGCCACCAATGGTTTTCCAGGATAATATCTGGTAACAAATTAAGACTCAGAATGCTCAAGTACATGGTACAGAGTGACTAGAGTGGTGTGTTTATAAATCCAATTGAAGTCTCGTCATTGGTAATTCAATATCTATCATCTGCCTACCACACTTCACCCTACCACTGAAAATTCTTCTTAATCCCATTCAAAAAGAGAAGAAAATTTCTACCTCGATAACATTTAATAAAACCCATTTCAATTCATTTAAAATACATTTGGTATGATGGTATGTCCTTGATGGACAGTGGCTCTAACAAATATGCAAAATTAAATATCAGGGTGTCAAAAATATTAAATGAAAGTCGATATAAACCTAATCAACATCGACCTAGCAAAAGATAGAATACCATTGGTAGAAGTACACAGAACTGACAGACTTGATTATTGATCAGGTCTTAATGCCTCGGAGGAATCATAAGGAGGAATAAATTGACATAATATACCATCAAAT
Organism: Hetaerina americana; assembly: GCF_022747635.1. Lineage (NCBI taxonomy): Eukaryota > Metazoa > Arthropoda > Insecta > Odonata > Calopterygidae > Hetaerina > Hetaerina americana. The sequence goes on from NW_027287577.1 coordinate 9,570, forward strand.
AGAAGACATAATAGGGTGTGTATTACTGCAATGAAACCCTTGATAGTGAATGATGAGAGAAATGCAATAAAGAGCAATGGAAGAGATGGTGATGATGAGGGAGACTATGGTTTATGCACAACTAATGCCTGTAGGGAGAAATAAATTGAGTTCTGCAGGAGAGAGACAGGGGATAGTCATCAACAAACTTGGCAATGAATAACCAAAACCAAAAAAGGCATTCGAATACATGGAAAAATTATTCCAGGTCACTCGGAATGTAATCTGTAAGATTACTTATTATGTTCAAGAAAACATTTCAAAGTCCATTTAATAGAAAATGCAACGAAAGATTCTTTCCAACCCAAAGATGTATTCATTTTTGAAATAGCTCAAATTAATGCATTAATTTTTGGGAACACATTTCCGTTTTTTTTTAATTTTTAAATAAGGAAAATTATATCTCGTGTCAAATATTCCTAAAAAATAAAATTTAGAAATTTTCATTTTACCCCTTTCTAGGATAAGGTATTTTCGAAACATTTAAAAATAACTGGCATTGATCATAATAATTATAGTGACGAAAAAATTCTTTTCCCACCGAATCGTTTTTGCAGAAGGAATAAGGTATTCCTTGTTGACGTAGTTCAATTTAATAAATACAACTGACCTCTTCTTGATTGTTTATCCAGTCATTCGTCGTAAAATTGCACCCCTTTCTCATGCGATCATAGAAATCAGACAAACACTTGCGACATCGACGCTTAAATAGCCGCTCCTCAGTCAGTAACTTCATGCAGAAAGAACACACCAACCAGGAATGAATTTCATCCTGCACAACCTGATTAAATATTTCATAAACAGATATTCACCAAATAACGCACTAAATCCTCTGGCCTTATTGTCACCATTATTTTACAAAACAGTGTACTCGATATACAAACAACATTCTATCTCATATAAGATTTTTTACACACTTAACATTCTAAGCAATGAGCACAGACAACTAAACATACTTTGAAATCTATTGAATCTTCTATAGTCTTTTCCAGCATGTTCCACGATCTATTATCCTTCTCCTCTATTAAGGATTACGTCAATCTGCAAAACCAAAATCTGACCCAAAACCCACCCACCCCACATCAATATTCTGTGATATTATTGTTTGAAAATGAGAAATATTTGAGGGAAGAAACCCTAGCGCTATTCCTAAGTAGCATGAGTTAAAATTCATTCAAATCTTACAAACTGGTGAGGCTGAAACCCAAAAGTTTAAGGAGCAGTGGGTCTCCCACTTGGGCAAATATTTGAGATGTTGAAAACCCCCATACCCATAAAAATCTTCTTGATAATGTCGTGCATATTGCAAAAAATACTAACCTGGAATAATACAGCACAAATAAGGCCTTAGATATTCTCCCTACTCATATCTTGCAACATACAGGTTGGTATAGGTCTGGATCTACACAAGTGATATAAGATACTTCCCTATTTTAATTTAATATGCTACCTTTTGCAAATAAGAACTCTTCTTCACCACTCCTCATGTGATGGCTGATTTGAATATTTGAAACATTAAACGAATTTGGGTTTTATCCTGCTACCAAGTGTAAATGCCTTTTTTACTCATGCCATTAAGTTTGCTAAATAATTTGGAATTAACCCTATTATTATAAGTTTGCATTAATTTGCAGAGATAATCAACATAGATTTTGGTTCAGTATTTTATTTAATTTTAGCATTTGAGGATACTCATTGCAATGTTGGATTAAATACAAGATTTGTTTTTAATCCTGTATCAGTAAGAAATTTCCTGAATTTGCTATTTCAAAATCCACCACCCATAACTTTGAATTTTCAATGTTTGATGCTCACAAAAAATACTTTTAAATGCTTCAGTTACCTTCTCTGTCCACTTCTGTATTGTAAAGTTCTGGCTAAAGCAAACCTCCAAAGGTTACTTTTATTATTAAATAATTTCAAACATATTGCACACTTATAAGGCTTTTCAGCAGCATGTGTCAAAAGATGACAATCCAGGTAATCTTTGCTATTAAATGATTTCGGACATAACTCACACTTGTAAGATCTATCATCAGCATGTGACAACAAGTGCTTCTTCAGATTACTGTTTAGAGCAAATGATTTCGAGCACATATTACACTTGTATTTCCTATCGCCAGTGTGTGTCAATATATGTCTCCATAGATCCATATTTTCAGGAAATGCCGTTGAGCAAATTTTGCATCTGTGGAGCCTTTTACCAGTGTGTCTCAACATGTGACCCTTTAGATATTTAAGGTGAGTAAATTCATTTGAGCATATATCACAATTGTATGGTCTTACACCGGTATGCGTCTTCATATGCGCCTTCAAATGACTATTTGAAGAAAATTCTTTATAACATATATTCCATTTCTGCCTCATTTCAGCAGTGCGTGTCAGGATGTGTTGTCTTAGGTTTCCTTCCATTGAGAATACTCTTGAACATATATCACACTTATGTTGCCTTTCAACTGAATGTGTCAGCACATGATTCCCAAGGAGATGTTTCTCCTTAAAAGATTTCGCACAATTCTTACATTTGTGAAGACTCTCCTTAGAATGTGTGAACAGATGTCTCTTTAAGATCCACCTTCGAAGAAAACTTTTCAAACATGTTCCACATTTAAATAGCCTTTCTTCAGCATGTGTTAACATGTGGCTTTTGAGTTGACTCAATCTTTGGAAGTTTCTGGTGCACTGTTGGCATTGATGATATTTCTCAAGAGTGTTCATCACTTTGATATGTCTTGCAATGTCATTTTTACACTTAAATATGTCTGAGCAAATATCACATAAGAATATTATCCTTTTCTTAAGTTGCACGCCCAATTGACAAGAGTGCAGTAGGTTACTATCAGCATCTTTAACTGTACCATCTTGCTTCTGGCCATTCCCTAAATATTTTAAGAAAAATAAGATAACCAATAAATAGTTATAAACAAGTTTTTCATCTCAAGTGGGGATATTCATATTTCTTTACATTAATTCAAAATATTTAAACATACTTGTATACATTCTTATTGTATTAATGAATGTGGGCTTACAATCAAATGCTTAAAAGCTGCCTGTGTATACTATCAACTGCAATAATCTTAAAATCTCAGGAAAAAGGCAGCTGTCATCACATAATGCTAACATTAATAGTTACTTCAATGAGTTTTTCCCAGAATTTCTGCTGAAAATACTTGTACTCACAACAAAGAGATAGGGTAAATACTTCTTAGCCTTTATATATACCTTTTTAAGAAGTATATTGTCAGGAAATTGCATGAAATTTTGGACAATTAATGTGAACACTTAATTTTTGCCTTCTTGCCTATCAAAGAATAATTTTTAAATACTTTTGACATTATTTCCCCTCATTGATAATTTAAAACTTTTACTGCCATTCAATGAAAACGATGACCCTTGTGCAATTTTTTCACCCTATTGTTGACTATGTCAATCGACTATTTAACCCAACATACACCTTTTTGTTAACTTAAAACAAGTAGGCATTAAAAGTCAAGAAGGGATAGGGTTGATTAAAGTTGAGAAGGGATAATAATATTTCCTATGCTTTAAAAGAAAAGCAACCAGGAAAAGAAAACTGCATGCAAGGAAGGAAATTCTTTACCTAAAGAACAGAAAATTAAATGAAAACATAACATTTTTCTTCTTTCAACAAATGGCACAAGGTAAAACAACATTCATTGAAAAGGCCTTACTAAAAAAAGTAAAATAGGATCTATTAACATGACAATACTTAGGGTGGAATAAAATAATGAGTTCAATCAGGACCAATTTTTTAATAAAAAATTTTCAATTTAGGTAGTGATGGTTTAATTCACCTAACACGAAGCCTTATATTTAATTATGTGAACCTAATTATTAGTGCAGTATTTTTAAGGGGTCATATCGATATCCTGTTCAACCTCATTTCCCAATGAAACATATTGGACACTTATTTTTTTTTAATTATTTTTTGTTTAGCAAAAAAGGATGCAAAGGCTTTCTTGCCAAACTTTTCCAAAAGTATTATTTTAGGACATTTATTTTTCAAGAAAATATAATAAATTTTTGACAGGAACTTTGAGAAGAAAAAAAGAACCGTCCCTGACTTTAAAAAAAGGAGAACAATGAAAAAATAATAATTAGGGAAGGAATTGTTTAAAAGGTCATAATATAACTGTCATGCTGCTGCTATTAATCAAAAGCAAAAAATAAAGCAATAACCATTGATATGGCAATGAACATATGTCAGTGAACTTGGGGTTATTTTATTCACTAGTTTTGGGTATGGAATATTATATGGAGCATACAGATTGTTTTTCTATGAAATAACTGTAATTTTGTCTTGGCTTGCCAAGTGTTTTCTCTGGAACAGGGAAAGGGACTGGCTCCCTTACCCTGATGTGTGAATTTCACAGTCAGGCTTAGTACTGGGTGAAATCTACTGCTACCCAGCAAACAAACTTTCATGTTGATTACAGTTTACAGATTGACCTCTTAACCACTTGGCTGCATGTTTATGTATGCTATATATGTGTATGAATACTGTATATATATATATATGTATGTATTTACTGCTTAGCCACATACATACAGGTAAACATATATATCTCTCCTCAATGAGGGCAGTTCAATAAGTATGCGTGTTTTATAACAAATGGGCCTTTCTGAGGGAAGTATATGTTTTATTGATTTAAAGGTTAGTTAGTATTTGGCAGCCATTTGAGAAAGACGGGTTTAGTGATTTTCGTTGAGCTTGGAAAGGAGCAGTATTTTTCAGTAGTTCACTTTGTGTTTTTGGATGGGTAGAAATGCAAGGAGATAAAAGCAAAGTTGGTTCTGTTTATGGGGAAATTTAGCCAACCATGATCACAGTTAAATATTGGTTGAATGAATTTTAATGTGGACAAACATCTCTTTTTGATGTGGAGTGACCAGGACACCCAGCAGACATGGCTACCCAGAAAATCATTCAAAAAGTCCACACCATGGTTCTTCATGGTACACAAAATAGCAGAGGCAATAGGTGTGTCGACCAGAATGGCAATATTTCACATGATAAGTAGGGGATAAAAATTGTTGGCCCAATGGTTGCTGCAATTGCCCATTGTGGACAATAAGTTGATCTGCAGATTAACTCAGGATAAATACTATCTTTGCTTTTTACAAATAAACTTTATTGGTCAACTAGTTTTGTTACATTGTAACATCCTCAGGACTAGTGACATCCTCAACACTAGTCCTGAGGATGTTACAGTGTAACGAAACTAGTTGACCAATAAAATTTATTTGTAGAAAACAAAGATAGTATTTATCCTGGGTTAAAAATGGAATTATACAGAGTTAAGGCCTCAACCATTCAGTGCATACAGTGATCTGGAGATGTCGCCACCAAACTGCATGAGCTACATTATGAACTGCTGACACATCCCTCTTATTCACCCAATCTGCCTTCCTGTGCCTTTCTTATATTGCCTAACATGAAGAAATGCCTTGCAAGAGAAAAAGTCAGCTCAAATGAGAAAGTTATCGCTAAGATATATGCATATTGTGGTGATGTTGACAAATCCTAATTTTTGGAGGGGTTAAAAAAACTGCCGCAATGTTGGGAGATATGTATATTTCTAAAAGGGGACTATGGTGAAAAATAAAAAAATGTATTTGAAAAATGGTGTCTTCATTTCTAACATGGGTACTTATTGAACTGCCCTTGTACATGAAAAGAAGTTGCAAGAAACTTTTTAACGAAGAGACTGAAGGAACAAATGAAATTATTTTAACAGAAGGGTCTGAGGATGCTGGATGGAAGGGATAGGTATGGTGAGATATGCAAAAGTAAAAATTGGATAGTTGATTTCTAGAAGGGTAGGAATAACATGAAAGGTGTTGTGAGTGGAGGGGATTATCATTTGTGAAGGATTTGCGAAATTGAAAAAAATCACCATTAAACATATGTCTCCAGAAGTAATGATTATATATGCCTTACTTATTATTCTGTATAAATCTGAGGATTTGGTTGAAGAGAGGTCCATTTGAAAGGGGCATAGCGTAGATTTGAAAGGAAACTATCTCAATGGTCTGGGTAATTACAGTTTCTATCTTTTTATGGATAGGATATAAGAAAGGACCATTTAGTTTGATATGGATAGCAACTGTTACAATGTAAGTATGGCTCTTTGTTATTCAGCTGTATATGTAGAGAAGAATAAAATCTGGGTTTGGGAACACCCCAATCAGTGTAAATACCTTGCACGAGGCCGGACATGATTATTAATTCTAATATTGAGGGATGTGACACACTGTCCAAAATTAGAGGGAATGGCAAAGTTGGTGATTCAGAAGATGAACTACATTATTGGAGCTCATGATGAGAAGGTAATTGGTGAGAGAGTTAAAAACTGTATGGGATACAAGTGAGATTCTGGTTTTTAAAACAAATATTTTACATATAATTTTATTGCAGGGAATGCGAGTTATTAATGGAAAAGGTTGAGATGTTAACGATGGGATTGTTGGATTTGAGGTGTGATAAGTTGGTAGGGCATTTGAAAGTTAACAAGGAGCATTTAGGAAAAGATTGAAGAGGGAACTATCAAGTTTGAGGATAAGCTAGAGATCTTTAAGGATAGATCCGTCTCCCTGAGTCATGAAATCCCTTGGTACCAACCTAGGGTATGTGCTGGGGAATGGATGTATTAGGGAATTGAAACCTTTGATATTTTATTGAATGGATCATTAAGCTCTGGCTCTGTGTGGCTTTGTATCATAGTCATTGGACAGAAAGAAAAACATAATAGAAAGTGTTATTTTTGGAGAGAAGGTGGACTGTTAGGATAAACCCAAGGGAAGCAGGATTAGGGGATTCACAGTGCTGCTCATTCAATGGCATTGATCCACAACACTTGCAAATTGGCATGCATGCAGACTACATCTTGAAAAATAAACTTCACTAATATTGCACAAAATGTTAAAAAAAAATAAACAGTTATCAAAGGCATTGGCTATTGGCTTTTGCAAATAAGGAACATTAACAAGTTCCTTGAAATTTGGTTTTAACATATACTGTTGGTATACCAAATAACAGTTCTATCTCACTGAATAGGAAACACTGAGGGCAATGAAAGGGTCTTGCCTAAAGCAAAGTGAAAAACTAATAGGCATGAGACCTTACCTTGTTCCTGCAACAGATCCATTCCCAGGCATTTATCTTCCTGAGAAATGTAAAAATGGCAGTCTTCCTTAATATCCACTTCCTTATTAAAGGATAATGAAACATCTACATCTTCCAGTGGGTCACACGGTGGGATGAACACGTCACGACAACTACAACACAATCTGCAGACTTAAAGTACCGCTATATCGGATATTCTGATCGTTTTCAAGTCTACAGAAGAGTTGAACTAAAAACCAACTATAGAAGTACACGGCCATTTTTCACACATTACTTCACGAAGCATTTAAAGTTTTAAATATAGCAATAACACACAAAATACGTAACTCGTCTGCGGGTCACATGCATTTAATTCTTCATTTGTTTCGAATGGAAAAGGAATGGGTTGGTGTAAAAAGAGAGGATCTTAATCCAGATCACACATATGAAAACCTTCCTCGCGATTACTCATATTTAATTCAAGGCTGAGTCATGGAAAATCGAAATCCGCCTTTCTTAAGATATTTATGACCTTTTGTAGTATCAATGAAATCATTTGAATAGGCATTGAAATAAATGAATGAAAACATTGCTGTTCCGTTGTTTCATTTCAAAGATCCGTGTCAACAGAGTTACAATAAGCATTGTTTACCAAGCAAACATTCATGGATTAACCAATAATACAGGCATTCATCTATATTCCAATGTAGATGAAAGACTTCATGCTAATATTATTTATTAATTCATTAACCTGAGGTAAATTTATTTTAATATATTCGGTTATGATCATTAATATTTATGTAATATACGCGCGTTCGTAGGCGAATATCATTTTGTCACATTCATGAAATCAGTCTCACTTGATGAACTGCTGTAATAGTTATAAACTAGTAATGGGCATAGGAAAATCTGGGAGGTAGAATATCTTAAGATTATTACGTAGAGCCATATTACTACTATTATATTATTATTATTATCTTGATCTTATGGAAAAATCTAATCGAGTTGCCATTATAACGAACACCTACCTTTGTTTATACGACGGTGGGTGGGAATAGTATCTAAGGAATGTATCACAGATTGGAAATCAATAAAATTTCATAAACAGATATTCACCAAAGAACGCACTAAATCCTCTGGCCTTAATGTAACCATTCTTTTACACAACAGTGTACGGGACATACAAACGACCTTCTCCTTCACATAAGATTTTTACACACATAATAATATAAGCACTGAACACAGACAACTTAACTTACTTTGAAATTCATTAAATCTTCTATAGTCTTTTCCAGCATGATTTGTAATTCAATATTCTCGCCGAAAATTTTGATTTACAGTCCACGCCTGTTTAAACACAATCTGCACAGTTCAAATTCGGCTTTATCACACATTATGAAAGTTTTAGACTACTCTTAATGATATACTGAACAATCTCACTTACAATAATAATGCAATATGGCACAGTTACCTTGAAAAAGACTTAAATTTTAATAAAACTGCAGAAACCTCAAGGTAAACAACTCGACAGCTAGACACTTGCATTCCGTTCTTCATTAGTCATTCTCATTTGAGAGGTTCTCTTGAATTACAATGGTATTAATTTATATGGAAATAAAGGTTCTTAATCCAATCACAAACATGTCGGTGTACTTAAATGTAATCTAGTATTTAGGGGGAGGAAAAATAATTCCGTTTTATATAATTTTATTAGTTAATGAGGGATGACGGGCATTCTTTGATATCATATACAATTCGAAAAAACCAAAAAGTTTTAATATTTTCCGATCATTCATTTTGAAGATCCGGATCAAAAGATTCATATAGGTTTTGAATACGATTACTAAATGTAAGAATAACCATCCATACAAGCCACAGTTATTGTGCGCAATAGACATAGAGTGTATTCAAAATATTACAAGTTCCATGTACCCGATTTCTCCTTCAATTGCTTCGTGAATAAACATCCAAATAATTCATCGACCCGTGGGAACGGGACTTTGACCAACTGAATATTTTTCTCACGATGTGAATTGTTGTCAAGTAATAAAAAACGTTGTTTGTTATGGTTAGTCGGATAATTAGGATCTCAAAATAAGCTAATGCAATTTTCACTCTCATTGTTACCTGATACGTCTAATAATTCTCAAACTATGCTCTTATGTTCTGACCCAGATTCGAACCAACTCTTCTCGTATTAATCCATTTATTTACAAGATACAACGTAAATAAAATGGACAGATTGAGAACGAAACGCAAGTTCCATGTTGGGAAGTTATGTTGTTTACTAGAGTTGTTTTAGTAATTTTGTAGGGTAATTCAAGTAAATTGTGAACGTTGTTGTCAAATAATTAGCGTTAGGTTTTTCCGTAAATCATTGGTAGAACTTGCAAACGATAAAGATGGGCGATAAAGCCGAAATTAAACTCTGCAGATTATAATTAAAAATTCGCGGTCGGTTGATGATTTTAAGATGCGGAAATTAATTTGAATTTTGTCATCACTTGGAGCCAAAATATAACCAGATCGACTCTCCACCTCGCGCTTGGTAATCGATTCAGAACGAACAACCCATCGATATATAGTCGGCCATTTTGGAATTTATTGCCTACCAGTTTTTAATGTTGAGTTTTAAGTGCTACGAAGATGTCTCGACAAGAAAGTGTAAAGTGTAGATTATGTCTTGGCCGTGGTGGTCGGTTGACAAATATTTTTAGTGAAAACGACGATGCTGAGCAGTTGGTGCGGGAAGCAATAGAAGAGTTATTGGAATTAAAAGTAAGCTATCCATTGCATGTTTACGTTTTCACCATGACGCTTTTATCGTAATTTTACCACAAAGTTTTTGGTTGTTCCCGGTTTTATGTCAAAAAAAGCCGTTGCATTACTATGTTAATAATTAGAGTCCATTGGAGAGAAGATGTGTGCGGTTTATAAGCTTGATAATCTTGTTTTCGTAGGTAGTGAGGGATGGAAGCCACCCGTGGTTTATTTGCTATCAGTGCTTTAAAATACTGACCAATTTCTATATGTTTAAGCAGCAATGCTATGAAAACAGTCTTATGTTGGAGAGGCAAGCGGAAAACCAACACGAAGAGAGAAATATTAGTTCTTCAAAGGTGAGTTTTGTTCAACGTATGTTTTTATTGTATAATAATCTGAGCAATGTTCGTTATAACAATATGCATTTGGGAAAGTAAGGTATATTCATTAATAAACGTGTTTGTATTAAATGAATTTCCGCTCTAATGTACAAATGCCTAAATGTCTAATGACCAAATGACAAATACGGGCATTAACTTAAAAATTGCATATATTGTATGCATTAGATATGCAGAAAGGAAGAAAATTGTATACTTACGCGTTTATTATAAGAGCATGGATAAGATTAAAATTGGCAAACAGGTAATGTATTTTTGGATTTTACAATTATTTAGCTTATTAATTGGTTTTGCTGTGATATCTAGCTCTGCTATATGTATGAATGTGTCTGCCCACATGTTTAAATGGAAATCTGTTATGCCGTAAGCATAATATATTAATCAATTTTGATATTGCTAGTCTAATTATTTGATATTGTTCAACCTTTTTAACAATTATGTACAGATCATAGTGAAAAAAGAGAAGATGGATGTTAAAGAGCCAGAAATTATTGAAATTCCACCTAGCAAAGAGGTAGGGGACCATAATATTCAAATTCAGAGAGGGGCCTCAATTGAGGTAGGGGAAAATTGAAGCATTCGTACCATATTGGCTAATGCTTAATTTTTCAAATGATGACTGATATGATATTTTAGTCTCATATCATTTTTGCGATGGTCAATGTATGTAATACCTTTCCAATGAAAAAGGCAAGAGCATGGAAATTCTGCTCATGATATGAGTCATGTATTCAAATGAGTGAATATAGAGATTTATATCTTAGGATGAGATAAGGTGTTCCCAGGATTATAAAGCAAAGTAAACTGTTAAGATAGGTAATGGCTCTTGTGTAGCATGGCAAGTATAAGGTTTGTGAAAAAATTGTTGGCATTAATTTTGTAAAATTAATTTCTTGTAATGCATGATAAAATGCCTTGAAATAGAAAACATTTCCATTTCAGATAGAAAAAACTTCTAAGCAGGTGTTCTGCGGTTCAAAAGTAGGTGAATTTAAGGAAGGTCCTTGGGAGTTTGAATGAAAACTATTTTGACGTAACTTAAAGATCACTATAATGGTGTCCTTTTAAGCAGGTTTTAATTTCAAGAACAGGAAATACAATGCTTTTGCCAAGGTAGGACTTAAATGAGATGTCAGAATCATGGAGATTATTCAGAGTGGGGTGTATTCAAATAGGTTAATGTAATGTTTTGTCAGTTTTTTAAGAGGAGATAAGGTATGCCTAGGATTCTATAGCAAATGAAAGTGTTAGGATAGATTAGGAGTATTAGGAAGGACAGGAAATGGACAGTTTTGCCATATAAAGAACCAGAATTATGGAGATACTGTTTTAGTAAGGTGTTCTGTTACTCTGCTGCTGATAGGCCTTGATGCAATATTCTGATACAATTTCAAATTCTGGGTGTTTTAGTACAAAAATTATTTTTAGCACATCTACGTACAAATTTATTATTTGTGGTCAGCTATTTGCATATCATATTAGCTATATGCATTCAGGAGGCTTGGTTTGGCTTGGATAACTTAAATTAGAGGAGCACTCAGATATGCACCATCTCTCAGTCCTGACCTGTCTTTTACTTGCAGGTTTTGAGACGTTTTCAATCATTTTTACAGAGAATTGGTCATCACAAGATTGGTTGTGCCATGCAGGATGATTAAGCATAGGAGAGATAAGGTTGATAAGAGTTTTGACGGAATAATATTGGTTATGATAAAAAAGGAAAGGGTGTAGTTTTATTGACTGATGCACTAGGCTATACAGAAGTTACAGTAGAGTCAAATTTAATGTTTTTTGTGGTACAGGTTTTGTTGGTTTGCAATTTGATAGTAAGCAAGTTAAAGGGTCTGAAAAAATGCAGCATGTACAGTTGCATTTGCTGACAGGGGCTTAGAAATGATGGGGCTGCTTGCGGGTGGACTTGAAGATGCAAATGTCCGGCCAACTTTATGGACATTTAAAATACAGGGACACTGTAGCAATAAATGTTTTGTGCTCTAAATCATATTAGTAATTGAGAAAAGTTCACTGATTATGTTTAATTTTATGGTTTTAAGATAAAGAAATGATGATAACGTTAAGGCAAGTAATGTGGTTTTGGTGTAAGATGAGAAGTTAATTGGGGTGAAGGTTTGAGAATGTTACTATTCAGCAGTTTTCCAGGGTACCCACATTTTCTGAGAAAATCAAGTAGCTGGTTGTAGTATTTTTATTAGAGGGTAGTGTTCTTGTAGGAACAGAAGCCACAGAATGAATGAGAAGGAGATGAAGGATTTTGTTTCTAATAGATGGCCCCAGTTGAAATAAATTTATTGTTGCTTGTTGGTCAGTGTCATTCAGAATGGAGGGTTAAAATTATTTTTCTAGATGTGAATGTTGATATCTTTGAAAGTTATATTACAGTCAGATATAAATGAATTGAAAGATAGATTGTAGAAAAGTAGAAAAAGGAAATAAAGGATGTAAAAGTCATGACAGGTAGACTAATAGAAGAAAATGTCATTCATATAGCTAATCCTGAAGTGTGGTTTGAGTATTTTTCAATGGAGGAACTTAAGTTCATGTTTACCCATAAATAGATATGCATATACAGGAGCAAAAGACATCCATTGTACTGCATTTTACAAGGGCTATTTAAAGTAAGTTCTTTTTTTTTATATTGAAAATTAAATTTATTTTCAACCTTCATACCTTTCTCTTAATACTTAAGTATTATCTTTCTCATGCCATGTCATGAAGCTAACTGACTATTGCTTTTTGCACTTCCTTGTTTGACTTGAAATTCTGTCCTCCAAGGCATGCTCAAAGAACAGAAAACAAGTGGTAGTCCCTGGGGGCAATGTCCAGACTTTAAGGAGGTTGATGAATGATATTCCTGCCAAATTCATTCATGAAACCTTCATTCATCAATCTTCACATCAAATGACCAGCCAAAGTAGGCTGGTCATTTGATGTGAAGCCATGTTCACATGTATTGTCATGATACAAACACACTCCTTTGATGAAGGCCTTTTCTATCTCATAAAGAATAATTTCCTGGTTATTGTAAACAAACTTGTCAATTAGCTTACTGTTGATTCCGGCAAATTCAGCCACCCTGATGGCTGCTAATCGAGGAAATTTTCCCAGCATCAAACAATCATCATCAAGGTGATAATGTAGGAAAATGGCTAAATGCTCAACCTTTCCAAAGATTAATGCAAAATTGAGAATAAATTTTATTTTTTATGAAAAAAATAAGGGACCCTACTTTTTGAATGGCCTTTGTATTTGCAAACATATTTTGTCGTTATATTTGAAGGTGTTTTTGATGAAAACAGGTTAGGTCAGTTGGAAGAGGATATATGGAGGAGATTTATTGTTGTTTTTAGGGAAAGGTTATACTTAATGGCTATTAAGCCTTCTTTTTCCAGGGTATATAATGTATATTGTGGCCTTAAGAATTGTCATGCTGTAGGCAATTCAGATTGAGTGTCGATGTTCCAGAAATTGGTGCACATTTTATTTTCAAGAAGGATTCAAATTTGCTACACGTTGATGGTAAGGGCCTATAAAACTTCTGTTGATTCCAGAGGCAATGAGGCACCGGAGGTTATTGGTTCTCTGATTTTCGGTAGCATATTAAATGAGGGTTCTCAGGATTATGAAAGGATATGATAAGTATGCAGAGGGATGGCAAAATTAAAGTACTATTTAGCTAGGTAAATCATTACCAAAAAGTAAGAAGGAAAGATGTATGCTAGCAATTAGAGATAAATTAACTAAGATTATGGCTGACATAGAAAATATCCAAGAAAAATGAAAGGAATATTAAAAAAACTCAATGGTTTAGAACTTAGTTCACCAAGTTTATAAATAAAAAGTAATATGGCATTGAGGAAGATACCTTATGCTAGATGATACATGAAAAGGGCTTTAAGGCAGATTAAGTGAAATAAGGTGGTAAGGCTAGACCAAATGTTTGCAGGATTACCAAAAGAATTTGGAAAATATTAGAGGAAGAGTATAGGGACTGATTTGTAGTTGTAAGAAGAAATCTGGTGAGAAAACCAAATGGGATAAGTTTTAGTTCCTTTCCAAAAAAGTTAAAGGTCACATCATCTGAAAACTTTGACGCAATAAGAGTGAATTACCGTACATCTACAGTGGTTCTTTAGATTGTCGTTAAAAGGAAAGAATCAAGCCAACAATTACCTAGGGATTTTTAGTCTAGGTTCAGGAAGAAAAAAGGCATGTTTAATGCTTTTGAAGTAATGAGAACACTAATCAAGAAGTATTTAGATTAAAATCAGTATGTACCTCTCTGTTTCTTGATTTCAAAAGCTCATTTAATAGAGTGAATTGGGGTGAACTAGTAGGTAAAACGCAGAAAATAGGAATATATAGGATGAACAGGAGGCTAATCATTAAACTGTACATATTTCAGACTGGGAAACTGTGAGTGAAGAACGGATGGTCTTGGTTTGGCAGTGCTAAGAAGTCATGTAATTCAGGGTTGTCAATTAAATTATAGATATGGAATGAGAATCAAAATTAATGAAACAAAGATTGTAAAATTTTGAAGGAACGAAAAGGCAAGGCATTAGAAAAGGAGGGCAAAAACTATAGCATTTAGGTATCGAGGAAGTGTTCAGTAACAATACTGTCAATGCAGCAGTAAGGTAAAGAGAAAACCTGCACAACAAAATGAGGCATTAAAAAAAGAAGTTGATGGTGGGGACATGGATGGAAGATGTAAAGAAAAGACTTGTTAAAATTTTATATGGGACATTGACAGAAGAATATTGTAGGCTTTTGAAATGGGGGTACGTAAAAGAATAAAGAAAATGCAATTGACCAAAAAGAATACATCAGGAAGTAAAAGGCATTGTGGGCACGGATATAGGAAACAAGGAAAGGGCAGGAACAATATAAGAACTTTGGATTGGGTGAAGGGGAAAAGTAATCAGAGATAAAGGGAAACATAATGTAAAGTATGTCTCTTGGATTTAGTTTTGTATGCAGTCGCAAAATATTTATTTGGTAGTTATGTCCATCCATAATCTACCTTAACTGGTGATTACCTAAACAAAATTATAATGCATATGAAGGTAGCACTAGTTTGCAAATTGTACAGCCTTAGTTGATGGGTTCTTAATATCTGTTCAATAGGGCTGAGGCCATAGAAATATTAAGTCTCTAGAGGCATTTTTGTTCATCAAATTTATTTTTAATAAAGCAAGAGGTATGAAGTTTTTTATTGTGTAGAATATGCAGTTATTTCTCTTGTATTTCTCAACAGTACAGGTTGACACAACTTCACAGCAGGTCTTTCATAATGTCTGCATATATCAATCCTATCATCCTAACCAATACAACTAAATTGTTTAAAGAAAAAAATTTATTTTTTTCAAGGGATACCAGCGAAAATATTATTTATTATATTAATAAAATGTATACAAGTTAACAATTTTTTATCTTAATTTTAGAGATAACATGTTTTTTAAACATATTTTTCAATGATGTTTTTTCTTTGATTTTGCAGAATTCTTTGGAAGATGCAGAAATAAATATACCCTCTGATAAAGAAATGAACATCAAGGAAGAGTGTGCTGCTGATATTTCTGAAGTAAGACTGGGAGGGAAGATATTGCAGGAACAAGGTAAGAAGGGCTAAGGACTGTGCTATCAATTCACTTTTACTACTTTCTGGTGTAATACAACTATTGGTTATTAACCCTTGCAGTACTTCTAATACATTGTGGAAAAAACTGTTTTAAAAATAACTGAAAGGCCATTTAAAATATTATGATAAATTGCAAAAAAGATGGTAATATTATCATTTTTTTGCAATTATACAATAATATATTTAATATTTTTTATTTAGCTACTCAGACTAGATCTTTTGTTAATCCTGCTGTTTTCCAGCCTTTCCTTTGTTTGCTTCATTATTCTGATTTTAGATTAAATCAGTTAGGAATTATAACTGAAATAACCAAAAACAACCATTTTTCCTCTTAACATCTTATGCTTTCATCTAAGTAAGATCTAAACAGCATGTGAAAGGTGTCAATACCATTCATTTGTTGTTTAACATGTCCATTATTTACAGTTGAATTATTTTCTTTGATTTTCCATGTCTATTATTTCTTAGTAATGTATTTCCTTCTTTTGTTTGGAGCAACAAGAAGGGAATTATTTTTTTTCTAATTGCCTCATACTTTCATTCCCAATGTTAGTTTCCTGCTGTACTAATTCATTCAGTTTCTATGGAAATAAGCCTCCCAAATTCTTATCAAAGTGCTTGTTAGAAGTATATAGCTTTTTGAAAAACTAACATGCCAAATATTATGCTCTAATTTTGATATCTGCACAATTGATTTAATGAAATATTAAAATGAAAGTTAGACTCTCCTTTCTCGGGATGTCACCATATAGGTTGTTTTTCTGATAACAGTTTTGCCTGTGTTTCATGGAGCATCTTCAGGTCAAAGTGACCTGAAGATGCTCCATGAAACACAGGTTCACTTCAACCGGAAGATGCTCATTAAAACATGGGCAAAACTGTTGTCATAAAAATAACCTATATGGTGACATCCTAAGAATGGGACGTCTTTTATCTGAATGTCACAAAAATCTACAAACCCAAGTTGAGAGTTAGTTCAATGCCTTCCAATTTTACCCTAAGGTCCTCATGGGATATGTTGGTATGAAAATAGATAGTTGGCTAGGTCAACTTGATAAAATGTTGCCAAAACTTGATATTTTTATTTTCAGTCAGTAAAAGTGTAAAAAAGTCATTAAATGAAACCAAATCAAAAGTAAGAAAAATTGATTTTTTGGAATAATTAAATTTAAGATCATCACACAGCACTGCCTCACAATCAATCTTATTGATAGGTTATCAAGATATGTCATATCCATTTGATTTATTCTCTGCATTACATTAAAAGTAACAGTATGAAATTTCCCTGATGTTTAAAAATCTTTTCACAGAAAAAAATATATCATTCCAAAAATGATGAATTTTCTTTCCTGTGTGCTAATATTATTGTTAATGCTTAAGAAATGTTTTCCTTGTTCTTAAAGTCATTGTATAAAAAATAATTGTTTTGTAAGGGTAACACTAAATAAACCCATGTGACACAGTTATGTGAGAAAACTATAAACCCTTTTACTTGATAATTTCCTTTATTGGTTGTTTATTTATAAGAAAAAAACTGACTTCATTTTACTTGTGTGTTTTACTAATGCTATGAGTTTTAATACATACTTTACTTACTTAGAAAGGATAAGATACTCATTGATTAAGCATACTGGTGAAATAAGCAATTGACATAATCACAAAAAGGGTAAAGTTTTGCAGGTACACCAAGGAGGACTTAAAAGTAACAGAAATTGGGATGCAGTAGTCAATAAGAGCTGTTTCAATGGAAAAATATTTTTTTTATTTTGGCAAAGAAGCATGATAGTAGATTATCCAGAGCAAAACCCTGCAGTGAAATTTTATTTCCTGTTGGTTTAATTGGCAGTGGAAACATTTGTAATGCTCAACAATTGTTATGCAAAAGCTGTTTTAAGCAAAACCAGAGTCTATGATTGTTTTATACTTTTGAAAACCAATTCAATTGAACAATCATCCTATTCAGGCCACCCTTCAACATCAACAGCAGAGAAAAATGTTGACAGAATCAATACACTCATTTGTGAAGATCATTGCAAAACCATTGATCAACTCTTTGAGATGTCTGGAGTGTTCTTGAGTTTCTTTTCAGAGGATTTCATCTGATGATTTCCATATGAAAAGAAAGATTTGCATACATGGTTACTGCCAAATTGGGCTCATACTGCCCTCTTTCTGATGCAGTTTTTGAAAATTAACAGCATGACATCAATTATCCTATCCTCCTGCACCCACTGGACTTAGCCTCCAGTAACTTCTTTAGGTTTCCTGGCTCAAAAGAGACTTTGAGAGACTTGACAAAAGAGACTTGGACTTCCCAGACAAAAGAGAAAAGGAAGCACTTTGACACTGATGAAGGTATAAAAAAAGGTGCTAGAAGGCCTTATTCAGGTCAGCATTAGTTCATGACGGATGCTATATTCCTGAATTTCAGCACAGCTGACGTTACTAACATACATACATAGACTGATGAGTTTCCACAGGAAAAGACTAGACATATGATTGTATAAATTCATGCACACACATCTGATTGAATGTGAACATGCATACCTGTAATTATTTAGTTACATTAATGATTATATCGAAACCGGTGAAAACAACTTCTTCATCACAGGTATTAACTTTTTAATGAATATCTACTTTACCTTATCCTTCCAATCTTTCAGATAAACTCCAAAAACAAGATGATGTAAGGGAAGATGCTTCAGCCTCTCAATTACATGTGTGTAAAATTTGCTGCAATGTATTTGAACAAAAGGACATTCTCAAAGAGCATGTAATGAATGTGCACATTAACAAGGTGATGCAATTCAGATGTAATGTTTGTCTGAAGGGATTTAAGAGAAAAAACGACCTTGCAAGTCATATCAAATTAGTGCATGCTCTTAAGAAGAAGCACCAATGTGAATTCTGCTCCAAAAACTTTCTACATTTAAGTAAACTCAAAATTCACATTTTGACACATACTAGAAATACGCCACACAGATGTGAGATATGCTCAAAAGAATTTAGTCTTATTTGTAATCTGAAGATGCATATGCTGACACATACTGGTGAAAGGCCATTCAAGTGCACAAGATGCGGGAAAATGTTTACCCAGAAAGGTAGTTTAAAGACCCACATGTTGACACACACTGGTGAAAAACCACACAATTGCTGTATATGTCAGAGAACTTTTACCCAGATTGGTAATCTGAAGGCTCACATGTTGACACACACTGCTGAAAAGCCATATAATTGCAGTATATGTTGGAAAACTTTTACCCAGAATGTTAATCTGAAGAAACACATGTTAAAACACACTGGTGAAAAGCCTTACTAGTGCAACATCTGTCCAAAATCATTCACTAAGCATTGTCGTCTAATGTCACACATGTTGACACACTCTGCAAAATGATCATCATCAATATATATCCAGAATCTTTCACTACCTGGAGCATTATAAACAGAAGAGTGCTTAGGCAACATAAAATTGAAGAGCATTAGGATTCTGAGGATTATTTGTTTTTTTTCACAGGTTTCTGAGGCAATGAGTGATGATTTCCATGTTTCCATTGAATCCATGTACATCATTTAAATTCACAAATGTTTCACCAGCTATCTTCCTGACATCCTCAGATCCCGGTAGAAAAGAAGCTTGTACTGTCTTATATAAGGAAAATCTGGTTCCAGTACTGAGAAATTTCTTTGGCCAATCAGGGAAGGACCTCATTTGCATGGAATAATTCTTTTCCACTCACTGTGGAGTAGATATCCATCCCTCCTGTTAAAGATTTCTGGCCTTTTAACAATTTCAATGGCCTCTCTCATCATTATAGATCAACCTAAAAAATGTGGAAATCATTTATGTTATTCCTAAACCCTTCTTAAATATTTGCTTACACTCTGAAAAAGCCATTATAAAAAAATAATTACAACTCTGTATCAAACGGACATTATTCTCCCGTTTTATGTAATTTCTTTAAATAAAAATAACTGAATAAGATAAATCTGCATCATTTTGTGTATCATCATAGCATTAATCTAAACAGAAACAACCTAAGCCTTTAAAGATTAAAATCTCATATTTTTTTACATGATAATATTCTAATTCATCATTAACTCAAATAATATCTATCAATTTTTCAAGTTTTGGGTCTCATAAACATGAATCAATTATAAGGCTTTCAGGGCCATGTTTAAACTATATTGCTCATTTGTTCATCATGCCAGGATTGTTCATTAGTAAGTTCATTTCTGTACTATCTATTATGTTCAGTTTATACAACAAGGTAAAACACCAGTATCTCATGCCTTGTTGCCTGGAAATTTAGCTACTTTCCTTTTTCTTGATGAATAAGATGACGAGATGAATAAAAATTGTTTTGTTCACAGGACATTTAGACTATGTTTTCTCTTTCCCTTGTCAATAAGTGTGGAAAGCCTAAGGTGGGCTGGGTTTAGATGTCAAGAATATTAGTGAAGAAAAAATATGTAAAATTTTGGCAGCTCAGTGATGAATATTTATAGAGAAAGAAAGAATTTTCGCATGATGCCTATGAAAGTAAGATGAAACAAGGCATCTGTCTTTAATCACACAGAATTTGGTTTGGAAGAGTTAAAGTTTATTTACATAGGAGTTTATTCATTTCAATAAGAAACATATAAGCCATGTACTGCAACATGTGTGTAAACAAACTACTTGAGAGATTAAGTTGAACTGGTTTATGGACATATGTATCCAGACAGAAATCCTAAATTTTTCTCATTTAGGAATGCCAACTTTGGGCCAGGTACAGAACATTTCAATTTACCCACATATATAATTCCATTTCATACTCTAAGGATATTCTTTATCTTAAAGAAGTCTTTATTCATTAAAGCAGGTATATTCCTGCAACCTCATTGACATAACAGGTCATCCCTAATAAAGAAATTATATGCATTATGTAAATTCCATAACAGCACCCTGTTTAACTTCTGTTGCTAAAGCACTAGAACAGGTCTACATTCTTCCATTTCCTAAAATATACTGAATTAATGAAATGACCTTAAACATGGAAATAATTGATGAGGACATATGTTACCGGGAGTGTTTCTGAAGATTATTTTTTTGTTATACAAGGATATATGCATTAGTTATCTGCCTACTCTTTGTTATCTAATTACACATGCAACTCAAAAGATTGAAATAGCTTCCTAGAGAATACTGATGAAAAGAAATACTCTTTTAAAAATGTGACCCATTAAACAGTTTTAAAGTTGGCAAACTCATGATATAATAAATCTTTGCAAGAGTAGTGGGTACTTGAAATATATCGTAAGTATTTTTGGAATGTTCAAATTATATACTTGAGGACCACTCATGCAAAATGCATTGTTGCCTTCATAGATTATTAACATTGATTTGGGTTGACAGTTGTAACCAGCTTTTAAAAAATTTCTTTCAAAAACAAAACAAGTGAGAAAATTCATATGATAGGGGTCTGCAATCACCATTTTAATTCTTATTAAGAAAGATGTCTTGATCAAACATGGTAACTATGATTTAGAAGCCCTCTAGAAAGTATGCACACAATTTTGATGTAAGCAAGGCCTGCCGAAACAATTATCAGAAGAATAAAATCAGCAAAATCTTTCACCCAGCATTTTATATAATGCCCTACCTATCTACATCCTATCCATGACAAAAAGTTTGTGATATCTTTTCTGTTTTTATCTATTTCTACAGGGTCATCATACTCTGCTAAAAGTAAACAGGTGATAGTTATTGCCAACTTTCATTCAGATGTTGTCTCTATTCTAACATCTCTATTACCAAAATTTACATAATCTTTGTTCCCTGAATACCCAGGGGTCAGACTGAAAACCAGGATGAAATAGCCAAGTAGTCTGAACATGGAATATGTAATTTGATTACCTTGGTTATAATACCTTATTTCACCTGATTTTTAAACAAATATTTACATGAACTCTCAAGTATCCAAAACATACATGCTAATACATTCGGAATCACACACTTTACCATACACAGAACATTTCAATATAGGCATTTTGAGTACAATTAGTACTCAACTTGCAAATGGGTGATGAGGAGGTACGTCACCAGGAGTGTTTCTGAAGATTAATTTTTTTATTGTACAAGGATATTTTCGCATTAGTTATCAGCCTACTCTTTTTTATCTAATTACACATGCATCTCAACAGATTCAATTACTTTGCTAGAGAAAACTGATGAGAAGAAAAACTTTTAAAAATGTGACCCTTTTAATAGTTTTAAAGTTGGCAAAGTTAAATTACAATAAATCTTTTCAGGAGTAATGGCTACTTGAAATATATCAAATATTTTTTGAATCTTCAAATTACATACTTGAAGGCCATCTCATTCAAAATGCATTGTTGCCTTCATAGATTAATAACATTGATTCAAGTTTACAGTTGTAAACAGCTATAAATGAAATTTCTTTTGAAAATAATACAACTGAGAAAATTAATATGATAGGGGTCTGAATTTATTATTATAATTCTTATTAAGATAGAAGTCTTGATCAAACATGGTAACTGTGATTTAGGAATCTTATACACTGTATACATATAATTTTGATGTAATATAATTAGAAATTACAGAGTTTTGTGCAAAATTTCTCTCTCTCAAAAAAAGGCAATTGAAACTTTTTATGCTGAGTTTCCTTGAATTGCATTACCTTTTATGTTTTGTCAATATCAGCAGTCATTAAAATATGCAATTAATTTTGTTTTGGCAAGCAAAGCCTGTTGAAAGAAATCACTGTATTAGAAGAATACATTCTGCAAAATCTGTTATATAATACCCTATCAATCTGCACCCAATCCATGACTAAGAGTTTGTGATATTGTTTCTGGTTTTATCTATTTCTACAGGATCATCGTACTCTGCTAAAAGCAAACAGGTGATGGATATTGCCAACTCTCATTCAAATGTTGTCTCTATTCTAATGACAATTCTTTCACCGAAATTAACATAATGTTTGTTCCCTGAATTGCCAGGTATAAGACTGAAGACCAGGATGAAATAGCCATGTCTGATTATGGAATATGATGGATAAATTGATTACCTTGTTTGTATTACTTTAATTTACCACCTAAGAAAAAGGAATTGTTGGCCCCTGCCAAATATTCTTAGCTGTATAAATTACACTCCAAATCTTTGGAAGGAATCTGAAAACCATTCAAAAAGAAGAAAAGTTCTAGAGGGAATAACGAGAGAGACCAAATGGATTACTGGTAGCAATAATCATTATATCCACCATTAAAACATTTATTTTCTTAGGTATCTTACCAAGGATTGCATTGTCAATGTAAGTGGATCAACCTCTTGCAGAAATTGTAAAGGTTTTCAGCTCCATAAGCTAGTCATTATTATTCTCCAACATTTATATATATGCCACTAATATGGATGCATTAAATTCTAAATGTTGCACAAACAAAGTAGCATCAAGAATTCTCAAAATCCCATCATTTGGGCCGATAAGATAAAAAGATATTTGTTCCAGCATTAGCCTCATTCCTACATCAACTCGAACCAGCAATAGGTGAGCATGATTTAAACTGTCCACAGGTAATTTACTGTATAATTCCATCTCTGAACTATTCATTAAACCATGATTTCCATTTAATGTGTCTCTCAATTTTGCTATCCATCTTCTCCTGTAACCAATGCACTCCTAACAATACAGAATTGTGTTCTACAGGTGTCAACCTCATAGTTTAAAGCATTTTCAAAATAATTCCCTCAATGTCAATAATCATCAGAAGGTAAAACAAGCTTTAATTTGGTCCTAACTCTTATCTCAACTGTCTGGCATTAGAAGCAAAGTATCCATCTGCTGACAGAATGACCTCAAAAGCCAATGAACCATAAACAAAAATTACCTCATTTTTATAAAATGTAAACAAGCAATTGATTACTGCGATTCCCCATGGACAGTCAGGTTGACCGATATTATGCGTCATGAATATGTCCACACTATAGACAATGTTTGTCTCAACAGGGAAAGAGTACATTGGATTGAATGTCTGATGTCAATCAACCTCCGTTTTAACCATTCATAGGCATCTACTCAGTGAATCATTCAGGAATTGAGGCTATGTAATATTACTGTAAATGTTTATATAGTTGATGGATAAGACTTTATAATTCCCTTTCCTCTTCCATCCATAGTTTCATTTTTTGTTAAATATATTAACATATTTTATAAATTTGTCTGTGAAACCTAATTTTCCATAGAAATACAGAGTATAAGATGAAAAAAGAGGAACTTTTTTATTTTATTTTTTAATGCACTACAAGTCTTTTGAAGTGTCATAAAAAATCCATGAATGACCTATGTGCCCAGTAAAAAGGTATATTAGGGTTTTTTCAATCGAATTTTCACCAAGTTCTATCTTATTCACTCAGCTATTCCACTAATGCTATCCCATATCTCCAGTACATCCATGTCATACTTTACTTCACTTAAAAAGTTAGCTCTTTTATCCCCAGGTGGGTTGATAAATAGTTTTGATATCCATACTTTTCTAAGTTCCATTTGGGATAGTAAAAAATGATATATCTATTAATAGAATTCTGACCTGATCCCTGTTTACCTGAATCATCTTGGACCACTCCATTCTCATTGTGTGATCTGTTATCCTCAGGCAGTTCTCCCTCCTTATTATGCTGTGATATTTTTAACTCTTCTATATGACATGATATATTAACCTTCAACTCCATGATGGACCACCTCAATCTATAAAATCAAAATCCCAGCAAACCCACTGGCCCCAAAACGCTACACTGTGATATTATCATTTGAAAATGAGATTTTTTGGGTAAAACACCCATCGATGTATATTTAATTAGCATCAGATAAAATTTGTTCATATCTTACAAACTGATGAGGCCGGAACCAAAGAGTTTCAAGGATTGTATCTCTGGCACTTAACCCAATATTTCAGCTGTTGACAACTCCCTAAATGCCTCAGAACATTGTAATCATGTAGTCTGTATCATAAGAAGTGTTAACCTTGACTAATTCTTCAGCACAGAAACTACCCTTGAAATTCTCCCCATTCATGTCTTGAAACTTGTGAGTTGGTATGTCTGGATCAACACTTGCCAGTGACATAAAATACGTCCCTGAGGTAATTTCATGTGTATCATTTTACAAATAGAATTTGCTCTATGCTCATCCTCATATGATGACCAAATTGAATATTTGAAAGGGTTCCATGAATTTGGTTCTTCTGCTGTTGAATG
The DNA here is from genome assembly GCF_022747635.1 of Hetaerina americana. Classification (NCBI taxonomy): domain Eukaryota; kingdom Metazoa; phylum Arthropoda; class Insecta; order Odonata; family Calopterygidae; genus Hetaerina; species Hetaerina americana. Next base: position 34,811 of record NW_027287577.1, read on the forward strand.
TAAATGCAATTTTCATCACATCATTGGGTTTATTACCTAATTTGGAATGAACAATATTGTTATAACTTCAAATCAATTTAGAAAAGACATTTATGTTGTTATACGCCAAGTATTTTGTTAAGAACGTGACATTTTTTTGTTTAAGTGTTCAATTGAATCATTTGAAAATATTTGTCGGGATAATTACTAGCATAACATCTTAATCCTCTATCTATAAGAAATTTCTGATATTTAATATTTAAAAATCAACCTCCCATCCCTCTGAATTTTCAATTGTTTTGGGTCCCGAAAAATATTTTAAAATGCATCAACTACCTTCTCCTTCCCTATCTTCTGGATCTTAAAGTTCTGACCCAAATACACCTTAATGACCCTTAATATAAAAGTGTTATTTTAATTGAATTCTTTCAAACTCCCCATATTGTTCAAGTTGTACAGCATCAATATAAGATGTGTTGTCAGCTTTTTTCTGAAATGTTCTTCTAAATGTTTTTTGAAGTGTATACCCTTCTTCACATTCCAACCATTCCTTTTTAGCAAAACATTGCATTCCCACAGCTTCCCAACACTGTTAACGAAGGACTAAACAGTTTAAACATGGCCATGGAAGCATTACTGTTGTTCCTTTTCTACTACATGCAAAACGTGAATTTTTACTTGAAACCATTGTCAAAGATAATGATATTGAAAGAATGTTACAGTAATGAATATGAAATTTTAAGTTTTAAGGCATGAAAGAGGTATTTAGGAAATCAATGTTATTATAAAAGAAAAGTATTAAGTGATGTATCATATATTGTTATTTATTAAGAAATTCGTAAAACAACAGAATAATATCTATACACAATAACATTTTTATGTAAAATTTAGTGTTTATAATGGCATCTGGTTAGTGTAAGGAAGTTGATGCAAGCAACTTTTTAAATTTCATACAGTACTAAGTTTTCTAATGCATTTCAATTATTGGTCATTTTGGTTCTCTTTGGGTGATAGATGTGGGTGATATTAGGGCACTCTAGTCGGTTTTTACTTCTCCATGCAACTTCATATGCCTCCTAAGTTTACTTTTATCATTCCAAATGCCTTCAAACATATTGAACACTTATAAGTCTTTTCAGCAGCATGAGTCAGAAGATGATTATCCAGGTAATCTTTGTGATTGAATGATTTTGGACAAAAATCACACTTGTAAGATCTCTCGTCAGCATATGACAACAAGTGCTTCTTCAGATTACTGTTTAGAGCAAATGATTTTGAGCACTGTTACACTTGTATTTCCTCTCGCCGGTGTGTGTCAATGTGTCTCCTTAGATCTCTATTTTCAGGAAATGCCTTTGAGCAAATTTTGCATCTGTGGAGCCTTTCATTAGTGTGTCTCAACATGTGACTCTTTTGATTTCTAAGGTGAATCAATTCATTTGAGCATATATCACACTTGTATGGTCTTACACTGACATGCGTATTCATATGCGCATTCAGCTTACCATTGAGAGAAAATTCTTTAGAACATATATTACATTTGTGCCTCATATCAGCAGCGTGTGTCAGGATGTGTTGTCTTAGGGTTCCTTTCATTGAGAATACTCTTGAACATATATCACACTTATGCTGCGTTTCATCTGAATGTGTCAGCACATGATTCCCAAGGAGACGTTTCTCCTTAAAAGATTTTGCACAGACCTTACATTTATGTGGTCTCTTCTTAGAATGTGTGAACAGGTGTCTCTTTAAGATCCACTTTTGAGAAAAACTTTTCAAACATGTTCCACATATAAATGGCCTTTCTACAGGATGTGTTAACATGTGGCTTTTGAGTTGACTCAATCTTTGGAAGTTTCTGGTGCACTGTTGGCATTGATGATATTTCTCCAGAGGGTGCATTACTTTAATATGTCTTGCAATGTCATTTTTACACTTAAATACGTCTGAGCAAATATCACATAAGAATTTTATCCTTTTCTTAAGGTGCACGCACAGTTGAGAAGAGTGCAGTAGGTTACTTTCAGCATCTTTCCCAGTACCATCTTGCTTCTGGCCATTCCCTTAATATTTTAAGAAAAATAGGATAATCAATAAATAGTTATAAACTAGTTTTTCATCTCAAGTAGGGATATTCATATTTTTGTACATAATTAATTATATTTAAAAATACTTGGATACATTCTTATTGTATTAATGAATTTAAGTTTACCATCAAATGCTTAAAAGTCTTCCTTCATACAAATTCATCAGGCTGTCTGTGCATCCTATCAACTGTGATAATGCTAAAATTTCAGGAAAAAGGCAGCTGTCATCACATAATGCTGACCTTAATAGTTACTCTAATGAGTGTTTCCCAGAATGGCCGCTGAAAATACTTGTACTTAAAACAAAAATATAGGCTTAATACTTCTTAGCCTCTATATATAGCTTTTTAAGAAGTATATTGTCAGGAAATGGCATGAAATTTGGTACAATTTATGTGAACAGATACTTTTTGCTCAATTCTGTGGTTTTAAAAAATCATATCAAAGAATAATTTTTAAGTACTTTTAAAATTATTTCTTCTCGCTGATAATTTAAAACTTTAACTGCCATTGAATGAAAACTATGACCCTTGTGCAAAATTTCACCCTATTTTTGACCATGTCAATGGACTTTTTAGCCCAACATATACCTTTTTGTTAACTTAAAACAAGTAGGCATTAAAAGTCAAGAACGGATAGGGTTGATTAAAGTTGAGAAGGGATAATAATATTTCCTATGCTTTAAAAGAAAAGCAAACAGGAAAAGAAAATTGCATGTAAGGAAGGAAATTTCCTCCCTAAAGAACAGAAAATTAAATAAAAACATTACATTTTAATGCTTTCAACAAATTGCACAAGATAAAAAACAGTCATTAAAAAGGCTATACTTTAAAAAGTAAAATGGGATCTATGCAAATGACAATACTTAGCATTGAATAAAATAATGAGTTCAATCATGATCAATTATTTCATGAAAAAATGGTCAATTTAGTTAGTGATGGTTTAATTCAACTAACACCAAGTCTTATATTCAAATGTGTGAACCTAATTATTAGCGCAGTATTATTAAGAGGTCATATCCTTATTTTTAATATTTTTTTTTCAAGAAAATATATTTTGGTCAGGAACTTTGAGAAGAAAAACAAGCCATTCCTGAACTTGAAAAAGATAATGAGAACATTAAAAAATATATATCATTAGGGAAGAAATTCTTTAAAAGGTCAACATACAACTTTCATGCTGCTGCTATTAATCAAAAGCAAAAAATAAATCAATAACCATTGATATGGCAACACATGTCAGTGAACCAAGGGTTATGTTATTCACTAGTTTTGGCTATGGTATATTATATGAAGCATACAGATTGTTTTTTATATTAAATAACTGTAATTTTGTCTTGGCTTGCCAAGTCTTTTCTCTGGAACAGGGAAAGGGACTGGCTCCCTTACCCAGAAGTGTGAATTCCCCAGTCAGGTTTAGTACTGGGTGAAATCTATTGCAACCTAGCAAACCAACTTTCATGTTTATTACAGTTTGCAGATTAACCTTTTAACCACTTGGCCTCATGTTCATATATGCTATATATATATATATATATATATATATATATATATATATATATATATATATATATATATATATATATATATATGTATGTATGTATACTGTATATATATATTTGTTTTAACTACTTAGCCACATACATATAGGTACACATATATATCTCTGCTGAATGAGGGCAGTTCAATAAGTACCTGTGTTTTATAACAAAGGGCCTTTCTGAGGGAAGTATATGTTTTCATTGTGTGCTGCCATCTATCAAATGATGGGAAAATAAATTTCAGACTGATATAAAGATTAGTTTGGATTTGGCAGCCATTTGAGAAACACAGGTTTTTGTGATTTTTGCTGAGATGGAAAAAGAGCGGTATTATTCAGTAGTTACCTTTTTGTTTTTGGATGGGTGGAAAAGCAAGGAGATATAAACAAAGTTGGTTGCTGTTTATAGGGAAATTTTGCCAACCATGATCACAGTTAAAAATCGGTTGAATGAATTTTAATGTGGACAAACATCTGTTTTGTGACCAGGACACCCAGCAGACATGGCTACCCAGAAAATTATTCAAAAAGGCCACACCATGGCTCTTCATGGTGCACAAAATAGCAGCGGTCATGGGTTTGTCAACCAGAATGGCAATATTTTACATGATAAGTAGGGGATGAAAAAATTGTCGGCACAATGGTTGCCACAATTGCCCATTTTGGACAACTAGCTGATCTGGAGTTGTCGTCACCACACTGCATGAGCTACATTATGAACTCCTGCCGCACCCCTTTTATTCACCTGATCTGGCTACCTGTGCCTTCTTTATATTTCCTAACATGAAGAAATGCCTTGTAAGAGAAAAATTCAGCTCAAATGATAAAGTTATAGCTGAGAAATAGGCATATTTTGGAGATGTTGAAAAATCTTACTTTTTTGGAGGGGTTAAAAAAATTGTTGAATGTTGGGAGATGTGTATATTTCTAAAAGGGGACTATGGTGAAAAATAAAAAAATGTATTTGAAAAATGGTGTCTTCATTTCTAACATGGATACTTATTGAACTGCCCTTCTACATGAAGAGAAGTTGCAAGAAACTTTTTTAAGGAAGGGATGGAAGGAACTAAGGAAATAATTTTAACAGAAGGGTCTGAGGATGCTGGATGGAAGGGATAGGTGTGGTAAGATATGCAAAAGTAAAAATTGGATGATGGATTTCTAAAAGGTTGGGAATAACATGTAAGGTGTTGGGAGTGGAGCGGATTATCATGTGTGAAGGATCTGCGAAATTGAAAAAAATCACCATTAAACATTTGTCTCCAGAAGTAATGATTATATATGGAATACTTTTTATTCTGTATAAATCTGAGGATTTGGTGGAGAGAGGTCCTTTTGAAAAGGGCATAGCATAGATTTGAAAGGAAAATATCTCGATGGTCAGGGTAATTACAGATTCTATTTTTTTATGGAGTGTTAATAAGGAATGGACCATTTAGTTTGATATGGATAGCAACTGTTACAATGTAAGTATTGCTCTTTATTGTTCAGTTTTATATGTAAAGAAGTGTAAAATATGGGTTCAGGAACATCCCAATCATTGTAAATACCTTGCATGAGGCCAGACATGATTATTAATTCTAAGATTGAGGGATGTGACATACTGTCCAAAATTGAGGAGAATGGTAAAGTTGGTGATTAAGAAGATAAAATACATTATTGGAGGTCATGATGAGTAGGTAATTGGTGAGAGAGTTAAAAACTGTATGGGATATGGGTGAGATTCTGGTTTTTAAAACAAATATTTTACATTTGATTTTATTGCAGGGAATGGGAGTTATTATTATAAGAGGTTGAGATGTTAAGGATGGGATTGTTTGATTTGAGGTTTGATAAGTTGGTAGGGCATTTGAAAGTTAACAAGAAGCATTTAGGAAAAATAATGAAGAAGGAACTATCATGTTTGAGGAAAGGCTAGAGATCTTTAAGGATTGATCTGTCTTCCTGATTCATGAAATCCCCTGGTACCAACCTAGGGTATGTGGAAGGGAATGAATGTATTAGGGAATTGAAATCTATTAAATTTTGTTAAATGGATCATTCAGATCTGGCTCTGAGAGGCTTGGAAACATAGTCATTGAAACAAGAGGAGATGCAAGATTTGATTACTTTTGAAATGGAGGTTTGGAAAAGAAGGTGGAGTAGACAGAAAGAAAAACATAATAGAAAGTGCTATTTGTGGAGAGAAAGTGGACGGTTAGGAAAAACCCAAAGGAAGCAGGATTGATGGATTCAAAGTGCTCCTCATCCAATGGAATTAGTCCACAGCACTTACAAATTGTCATGCATGCAGACTACATCTTGAAAAATAAACTTCATTTATATCCCAAAAAATGTTAAAAAAAGTGAATAAACAGTTATCAAAGGCATTCTTATGGCTTTTATAATTAAGCAACATTAACAAGTTCCTTGATAATGTTGCTTATTCCTTCTACCTCACTTAATAGGAAACACCGGAGGTAGTGAAAGGGCTTTGCCTGATGCAAAGTGAAAAATAAATAGTCATGAGACCTTGCCTTGTTCCTGCAACATATCTGTTCCCGGGAATTTGTCCTCCTGAGGATTGTCAAAATGACAGTCTTCCTTAGTATCCACTTCCTCATTAAAGGATAAGGGAAAACCCTCATCTTCCAATGGGTCCTGAAAGACAAACATTACAGTTACACAAATGTCAATGTATAATGTTATATTCTCCTAACAACTTCTGCAGGCAGAAGAATAGCTACTGTATTGAATAATGGTGAAATGAAGCAAAGTGGAATGAAAGGATAACAAAAAAAATGCAACCATCCTGATAAAAAGGGGCATTGCTCAAAATAAACAGGAAAGTTTTATTTTAAAAGAGACTGGATTTAATGTGCAGATGGTTATTTGTGTACACATTATTATACATTCACATAGCATAATTTATATACACACTCACCAAATTCTTTGCTTCAACATTACTGCACCAATTACTTTCACATTCCTGAATTGATGCAACCATTGGCAGTTCTACATCCTTCCTGATGAAAGTGTTTCTGATTGTCAGTGGGCAACAAATGGAAAGCATTAACAGGTTATAATATCATAATGGCAGATGATAAACATTTACAAATAAGAGCATCAGGACAATACATCTTTCCAGCTAAGCAAATACTAGAACACAAGTAAAAAACGTAATCACTTTAAGCTAATTTGGAAATAAACTTTGTGAAACAACATTTATTTTCACTGCATTGCATAATAGCTCAATTCTTTAACCTTGATCAATACCTTGTTGTCTTTATTAGTGGTAATCCAATTCTTCCAAGTGCTCATGAAATAATTGACATCTCTATCAATCATTTCTGTTCAAGCCGAATGATATGAGATGCTACAGCACTACTCAATGCCCATAATTTGCATGACGTACCACAAACCATATCCTCTCCTAGCCTCTATGCACCTTTGTTGTCATTGCTCAGGACATCACCTTCCTCATTATAAACCATTAACACAGCCATCAATGGGAGCCTCCATTTGGCAGTTAATGTTATAGTTCACCCAACTTTAACCCCTACATGTCATTATGTGAAATTCGTGCGAATAGTCATCAACAAACTTGGCAATGACTAACCAAAACCAAAAAATGTATTTGAATACAAGGAAAAGTTATTCCAGGTGACTCAGAAGATTATCAGTAAGATTACTTATTATGTTCAAGAAAACACTTCAAAATCCATTTCAGAGAGGATGCAACGAAAGATACCTTCTAGCCCAAAGATGTATTTGTTTTTGACATAATTTAATTAAATGCATTAATATTATAGAATACATTTCCGTTTTTTTTTAACTTTTTAAAACGAGGAAAGTTATCTCCCGTGACAAATTTTCCTAGAATATAAAATTTAGAAACTTTCATTTTACCCCTTTCTAGGATTGGGTATCTTCGCAACACTTATTAATAACTGGCATTGATCATGCCCTTGGTGATAACAAAATTCTTTTCCCGCGGATTCGTTTTCATGGAGGAATATAGTATTCGTTGTTGATATAGTTCAATTTAATAAATACAACTGACCTCTTCTCGATTGTTTATCAAGTCTTCGTCGTAAAATTGCACCCCTTTTTTATGCGATCATAGAAAACAGACAAACACTCGCGACGTCGACTCTTAAATAGCCAGTATTCAGTCAGTAACTCCATGCAGGAAGAAAACACCAACCAGGGATGAATTTCATCCTGCACAACCTAATTAAATATTTCATAAACAGATATTCACCAAATAACGCACTAAATCTTCTGGTCTTAATATCACCATTATTTTACAAAAGAGTATACGCGATATACAAACGAATTTCTATCTCATATAAGATTTTTTACACACATAACATTCTAAGCAATGAACACAGACAACTAAACTTACTTTGAAATCTATTAAATCTTCTATAGTCTTTTGCAGCATGATTTGTAATTTACTATTCTCGCCGAAAACATTGATCAACAGTCCACAACTGTTTAAACACAATCTGCACACTTCAAATTCGGCTTCATCGCACATTATGAAAGTTTTAGACTACTCCAAATGATTTACTTTAGAATGTTACCCAAAATAATTCAGCAATATGTCATAGTTTACTTGAAATAGAACTAAAGTTTATTAAAACAGCCGATAACTCAAAGTAAACTACTCAACAGCTGGACACTTGCATTCCGATCTTCATCTGTCACACTCTTCAATAGAATTGAGTGATATGGAAAAAAGAATCTTAATCCGATCAGATATACGTCTGGGTATTTCAATGTAATCTATTAATTAAGGGGAGGAAAAATAATTCCGTTTTATATAATTTTATTAGTTGGTGAAGAATGACGGGCATTCTTTGGTTTTATATACAAATCGAAAAAACTAAAAAGGTCTAATATGTTCCGATCATTCATTTGAAAAACCTGGATCAATAGATTCAAATACGTTTTGCTGATGATTGCTAAATGTAAGAATGACCCAGTATTTATACATGCGAAAGTTATTGTGCGTTGTAGATATATAGTGTATTAAAAATATTACAAGTTCCATGTTCCCGTCTCTTCATTCTGTTCCTTCCTGAATAAACATCAAAATAAATCTTCGACCCGTAGGAACGGGACTTTGACGAACTGAATCTTTTTCTGACGATCTGAATCGATGTCAAGTTAACATTCAACGTTGTTTGCCATGGTTAATCAGATAATTAAGATCTCAAAATAATCTTAAGGTAATTTTAACTGTCAATGTTTCGTGATACGTCTAATAATTCCCAAATATGTTCATATGTTCTGACCCAGATTCAGATCGACTCTACTCGTATCATTCCTTTGATTTACAAGAAATACCGCAGAAATAAAATGAACATATGAAGATCGAAACGCAAGTACCCAGCTGGGAAGATGTTTTATTTACTAAGCTTGTTTTATCGATTTTGAACCCTAATTCAAGTAAATTGTGAAAGAAAAACACCTATTCCGCCTTTTATTCACTCTCTTACTGGATTAGACGTGATTCACCGGGTGGGATTCGTCTACTTGTGTAATGTGCGGAATTGTGATCCTCTTCCTGCAAAGAGTCGGTCATTTTTATCGACCCTTTTGCTCTTGCACATGAACTGCTGTGGTGGAGAAAAAATAAGAAGAATGAAATGCCAATCGCAAGTTGTCGTAGCACTTGTGATGTTGTATTGTGTGAATAATCGTACTATTTTACGTAATGGTTGACAGACATCTGTATATTTAACGTTATATTCTCCGGTCAATCATCCGACGTAATCTTAAACGTTCATAATGTGTGATAAAATTGATTTTGTGGTATGCAGATTGTGTTTAAACAGTGGTGGGGTTCTGATAAACATTTTCGACAAGAATAATAAATCGGAAATAATGTTGGAAAACACTATAGAGGATTTGATTAATGTAAAAGTAAGTGAATTGTATGTGTGATGTCCTTTCTAAAATATTTTTTGAAGATCTTCGTTGTACTTAAAAGCAATTAGTTCATGGAATACGTAAGGTAAAACTATAGTGATTTGTAGACAAGAGTAGATTTCAGCATTATAATGTCAAAATATTCTTTTGATGTATTTTATCAGGTTGTGGAGGATGCAAAATATCCCTGGTTGATTTGTTCGACCTGCATGAAGAAGCTTACGGAATTCCGACTATTTAAGAATCGATGTGCAGAGTGTCTGTTTGTTTTCTACAATCGTGTCCTAAAGGGGAGCCATCCTGGGACGGAAGACATGTTAACTAATCGACAAGAGGTCAGTTGCATCCATTAATTTGAACGATGTATGTAACAAAATCATTTCTTGCCCCAAAAGAATATATTTTGTTGCATCTGTGTTGATTTATATGCTGTACAATTTTGCGATCATTTTTTTGAACATCCTTTCATTACGCCCTGTCATATCTATGTATAAAATAATTCAAATCATTCAAGATTCATTCTAATTTGACATTTTCACACTACCGAACAGTGGGGCTGGGTTCGATTCCCTTATACTTCTTAATGGGGTCCACGGTAATAGGTGAATTTAACATAATGCCATGAAGGACTTAGTATTGGGTGAATGCTACCATCACCTACCAAATTGACCTTCTGTGTTGATCACTGTTTTTATTTATAAGGAGGTGAGTGATGTCCTGACGCAAGACAATAAGAGTCCTGGAGAGAATATGGTTGATGGTAAATCAGACAAAGTGTGGGCATCGAGTAGTACCATTGAATCTGCTGTACATTCTGTGGGAACAGCATCAGTTGAGATGAAGAACCCATATTCACCAGTCCATGGAATGAATTTTATGGCCATTAATGATTGCAATGAAGTGAATATTCAGGTGAGTGAATTGAGCTGTTTTCCATTGCAGTCATAACCAATTCTATTACACAATTAATATTGTTGTGTCTTGAAAGTTTAGGTTTTTGTTTCTTAAGCATGGGGAAGAAGTGCAGTAGGTTTCAATGGCTCTGTCCTTTCAAAAACCTACACTGAAATGGTGAACCATCATTTGATAATGTTTATTCCATTGAATGAATGGTAGATGCATGCAATTTAAGCACCTGAAGTCATAATCGTTATTTGTTTGGTGAAATAATGGATTCCAAAATTGTTTTTGAGCAAGAATTATATGACAAAGTTTGGCCAAAAAGAGGTTTTATCCTGAATCACTTATTTTGAAATGTTAATTAAATATCATTATTAAATCATGATTTTTATATGCTTTGAATTAGTTTCCTTGTGAGATAAAGGAAGAGATTGAAGACGAGACCATCGCCAGTGATGCTGTCGACAGCAGTGAGTTAGATGTCCAAGATGACATGATCATTGTCAAAGAAGAAATTGATACTACCAGTGGATGCTCTGTTCCTCTTAAAATTGATACTGGCTCATCAATGCAGGAAGGTGACAGTCATTGGTTGGACAATGAAGATTCTAGCCATTTGGTGAGTGCATCTATTCATTTCAGGAGCATAATTATCAATCTACACTTTAGATCAAATTTTCTCTTCCGGCTCAAAGTGGTGTTATCATCGACAGATGTAATGAACACTTCAATTTCCTCGGACTGATTGGGCAAAGATCACGTAATATAAATTTTGTCTCCCAGATTTTGTGTATAGGGTCAAACTTATAACCATAATACCCTCGGTCAATAAGAAGCAGAATGAGTCAGAATTCTTTAAATGCTCTCCCATATATACAGGGTTTATTCCAAAAGTAATGCAATCACATTTCCAATGCCACTCCTATTGAATAGAGTGGATTTAAGTCACTGTTGGTAAGAAGGATGGACTCTAAGCTATGCTTCAAACCAGTTTCAGTGCTCTCCAAGTTGTGGAAACAGCAGGACATCAGTTATTGTGCGCCAACCAGCAATCTGTATCTACTGTAAATTTGCTGTAAATATCATGCTATTTACTTAATGGTATTAGTGTATATAAAAAAGACTACTGCTTTTTGTTGTATAAGATGATTGCAATGGTCTGCATATGCAACTCTATTCAAATGAAAATGGCAAAAGCATTGAGTTACTGCTCATGATAAAGGTGGTGTATTCAAATAGGTAAATGTAGTGATTTGTCAGTTTTTTAAGAAGAGATAAGATATGCCCAGGATTCTATAGCAAATAAAAGTGTTAGGATAGATAATGGCTATTATGTAGCATTATATGTATTAGGTTAGTGTGAAAGTTATGGCAGGATTTAAATTTCAGAACAGGAAATAGACAGCTTGTGCAAAGTAATGACTGTTCAGGTAAGCCAGAATTGTGGACATGCTAGGTGTTTGCTGGGATGACTTAGTTGTTCCTTCTCTTTATTCTTTTTAGCATCTCTACATAGAAATCATATTATTTTTTCTTTCTATGTAACATTAATTTATTATTTGTAGCCAGGTATTCAATGTATTCAGTGGGCTTGGTTAGGCTGGAAGGCCTTTAATGACAGGAGCACTCAGATATGTGCGATCTCTCAGATCTATCTGTCTATTGCTTAATGGTTTTTTAAGGTTTTTAATCACCTTAACAGAGAAGTGGTCATCAAAAATTGGTAGTGGGAAGAAGGTTGATTAAGGATGGGATAGGTAAGGATCATGATGGTTTTCATAAAATAGAATTGGTTATGATGAAGAGGGAAAGGGCGGTGTTTAATTGACTGATGTACTAGGCAGGGCCAAATTTACAGTAAAGGCTAAGTTCGCAGATTGTTAAATTTTATGGTATTTGGACAAAGAAGTGATGATAAGGTGAGGGCTTTTCAGGCAGTTTGGTTCAAAGAGAGGATTCAATTGGGTTGAAGGTTTGAGAATTTTACTATTCAGCAGTTTTTCAGGGTAATCACTTTTTCTGAGACAGTAAAGTAGCTGGTTGGTGTATTTTTATTGGAGGGGAGTGTTCCTGTAAAAACAGAAGCCACAGACTGAGTCAGAAGGAGATGAAGGACTTTGCATGTGAACAGAGGCCACAGTTGAGATAAAGTTATTGTTGATAGTTGGTAAGTTTCATTCAGACTGAGTGAAAATTATTTTTCTAGGGGTGAATGTTGATAGCTTGGAAAGTTATATTAGAGTCAGATATAGATGAATTGAAAGATTCTGGAAAAGAAGAAGAAGAAAAAGACATGATAGTACAGTGGGGATCAAGATGGTGTAGGGGCTAATGTACTGGCTTCCCACCCTGAGGGCGCGGGTTCAAATCCTGGCAGTGTAGAATATTTTTAGAGGTATCTCAATCCCAGCTTGAGGTGCTTTGTGGAGGGCAATTGAGTGAGTATGCATCCATCAGATGGGACGTTAAGCTGCAGACCCCTTGGCACCTTTCATAATGAGTTGGCTAATGCCAATGCTGGGTTTCTCTCCACCCTTCAACCTTTCCTATCCATCCCCTATGGTGCAAATGACCTTGGCTGTTGGTTGCCTTCCCTGAATAATACTAGTTGATTTCAAAAGCTCGTTTGTTAGGTTGAATTGGGATGAACTAGAGTAAAATGCAGAAAATAAGAATGGATAGGATAAACAGAAGGCTAATCATTTACCAAGTAGAGGTAGAAGTACTCAGAGATGAAGGGGGACTTAATGTAAAGTATGTCACTGGATTTTGTTTTGTTAGCAGTCCCAAAATATTTATTTGGTACTTATGTCCATCCATAATCTACCTAACTGGTAATTACCTAAACAAAATTACAATGCATATGAAGTTATTACATGTTTGCAAACTATACAGCCTTGTTTGATGGATTCTTATAATCCGTTCCATTGGACAGAGGCCATAGAAATATTATGTCTCAAGGGTCATTTCTGTTCATCATTTTTTTAAAACAAGGGGTTTTAAGAGTTTTTCACCCTGTAGTCATATGTAGTTATTTCTCTTGTGTTTCTCAACAGAACACGGTGATAACTTTACAGCAAGTCTCTGATTATCTCTGTATTCATTAATCCTATCATCCTAACCAATGCAAGTAAATTATTTGGAAAAAAAATTTTTTCAAGAGGTATTAGCTAAAATATTATTTATTATAACAATTTAATGTATGCCAGTTAACAATTTTTTCATCTTAATTTTACAAATAACCTGTTATTCAAACATTTTTCATGGATATCCTGAAAATCTGTTATTTTTTTTCTTTGATCTTGCAGGATAATTTGGAGGATGCAGAAATAAGTATGCCCTCTGAGGAGGAAGTAAACAATAAGGAAGATTTTGATACTGAAATTCCTCAGATGGAAGTAAGACTGGAATGGGAGGTGTTGCAGGAAGAAGGTAATGGGAGCTGAACACT
>NW_027287578.1:0-48634 GCF_022747635.1 Hetaerina americana
TGAAAAGTTGAAAGTCCTGAAAAGTTCTCGTTGTTATTGTTATACTGTTATTGTCTTTGTCCTCTTTTATGTTTGTTATATTTGTCACTGTAAATTGGCGCCACTGCTGTATGTGAACAATGTTTTAAAATAATAAATAATAATAATAAATAATAATAATGAACATATACTTAACTTCCTCTAAGTATGATCTACCTTAAGCTTTTGACTGTTTCTAACAATTCACTAATAAACATGTTCCAATGCTATGGTGCGGTGGGACCCTTTCTTCCTTTGATGAAATTACATGGTTAAAGGAAATTATGAGTACATTATGGTACAACGTATTGCTAACAGTGATAAAACAAGTGGTGTGCCCCAAGGATATATATTAGGCCCTTTTTTATTTTTTACAATTTATTATTCATTTATTTAATAATTTATCGTTGCAATTATGCAACTGTCCTGGTGGCAACGTTCAAGTCTGGTCAATGGTCACTTTTACAATACACATACATTATACATACACACACAAGAACGACAGATATGAGACAAAATATAGATACGATCGATAAAATAAAATGGGTAATATAGATTAGATAGGAGACAGAATAGATAGGAAATGCATAATGATCAATGATTCACCCAGAAATGTCAAATGTGAAACTATGCTTTTTGCAGATGACAATAAATTTATCAATTATTCAAAAGAATTTGCAACACATGACGTTACAGTACATCATAACCCCTTAGGAGTAGTAGCATCTTGATGCATCATGTTATCAAGCCACACAGAGTTACAACATACCTGCAAGTTGAAGTCTGCAGGATAAATGGGTCATTCAAGAATTACTTACCAAATCCAAGAGACCAATTTTCTTTAATGGTGTAAATTCTGCGCGTCAGCAATGAAAACTTCTAAGTCATCACTTAATGGTAACCAAGAATTGTCCCGGGAATCCTAGGGAAAATATTTTCCAAATCAAAATGTTAATACAATATCATGCGTGGTACTAAACGAATTGCTACACCCAATAAAATGCGGGCACGTTCGTGCAAGCTTCAAAACTGGCAGGCAACATTTATTTACTAAACATCATTGTTTGTTTTTTAATATTGCTGTTGTCATTAACGTTTCATTAGGCATTTTAAGTAATTAAATCATAAATGAAGTATTCCGCTCCCCTATCGCCGGACCTGTACAGTGTCGAGAAGAAATGGTGTTTTCTATCAGACTACGACGCAATGTACTCTGTTGTTACCGCGGAAGAATTATAATATCTGGATTTTATTCCACGCAACTCTCTCATAGTGAGTGTAATAACAATAGTGTGTGTCTCTTCAACACACTATTTCTCGCTTTATGCGCGATTTCGCTACTGGCATGTTCGTTCGTAAGTGCTAACTGAAAAATATTTTTGTACTGTGAAAAGAAAATATTTTATATTGGATTAATTAGCAATGGTATGTTCAAAACAAAGTGATATAAAAATCAATGTAATATTAAATGTACTTAATTCGTATTCTCTTTAATTAAAAGTGTAGAAACACTTGTTTCATATTGTGTCCTAAGTTACAAAGGTTTTTCAAAACAGTTAGTCGGAAGACGAATAATATATACGAGCCAAATCAATTTTTTCATGCCATTCAATCATAGAGATAATATTTGTCCGCCTAATACTTCCACTACAGCAAATTTACAGCACTTTTCCTGGGTAGTTCAAGCTATTGTTTCCAGGCGACTATATCAGATGGATACAAAATGTCTTCCATACAATCATATTGGGGAAATGCGCTGACAATCTCTCTAAGTAACCCATGTGAGACTGCGCCAAGAAGAAAAGGCGGACAAGTGGAGTACTAATTTTGCTAGGTAGCATTAAGTATTGTATGTGTTTATGTTTATAGCTTAATAATTACGTCCTTTTCCTAGACGTGATACCTAGTGTGCAAATATTTCATAGCGTCAAGAAGTATTTCCTGTATGTTTATTTGCTTTTTATTAATATTGTTTATTTGTCTTTTGTAAATATGGTCTCATGGTGCTGTCACATTAGCTCCTTAAGCTTTTCACAATGTTTACAGATTTTATTTTGCATCATCATTATAAACTTGGACTTAATGAGCAGAATTGGATTACTCGCTCACCTGAGCAACATTGAAGTGATTCAAAATTTTCTACCCAAGTGTAGTCACCTGACTGAAAAGTAGTATCAAAATGGATTTGCCTCACAACGCTTTCTGTCTTAATACGAACTCCGATATGGCTGTTAGTTTTGACGAATGGTTCAGACCGAAGGTCGATTCCCTCTCAGGTATTGTGGATTTAGATTCTGTGATGATGAAGACTGGCACCATCAGCGGCAGTGGTAGTGTGGGTGGTGTAGATGTATTGGATCATGCCACACAAAATCTGTCCGAGTTCGAAGGGTTTCTACTCAATGAAAGAGATCATAGGCCCTCATCTGGCATAGTGGGATCAGGGGACCACTCAGCACCCCATCAGCTGGACGATCTAGATAATTCTGATATATTATTGCAAGGGAAAGAACATGACATGCAGGTAGACAAGGTTTGCTGTGATGGTGGTTCCAATAAACTAACATTTCTTGACGAGTCCCTTGATCTTCCGCGAGACATGCTTACAATGAAAGAAGAGAAAATCGTGTCTGGTGTTACTACTGGCATGCCCATGGAATCACTCCCAAAGAAGGATTTTGGTGACAAGAATGGACCAAAATTGTGTGAAGAGGAGGACTTGTGCACTTTTAGTATATTGAACTATCAGATTGACACCAATATTTCATCACTTGAGGAATCCTTGGACAACTCTGTTAATGTAGCCACATTAAAAGTCAATTGCGATGGGCTTACGGATAAATCAGAGGTCATTGGGACAGAGTTGCCAAAAGAAAATAAAACTAAAGTAACCGACTGTAGCGTCCCATTCTCGCCTAAGCACCAAGATCCCAAAGCTTCTTGTGATGAAAGAGTGGTTATTGCGGGTGAGTCACCTACTGAAGATGCTCAAATTGTTATCAGGAATGTTTCTGGGGAACCATTGTTTCAAGGAAAAATATCAGAGTTAATAACCAGTGCTGTAAATGGAGTTGGGGGTCCTGTTTCCTCTCTAGTCCAGTCGTCTTGTGCAACAGAAGCCGCTAATGTGAAGATGCCGATTAGGATAAGTGTACCAAATAATGTGATGCCTGTGTTAACTATTGGTGGCAGTACCCTTACAGATGCTGTCGAACACGCCAAGAGTGCCAAAGAAAGTATCCAAGTATGTAGTGATTCTGCGAAATTGAAAGTGGGTGCCAATCCTCCAGAAGAGGCTGATTTAGAAATGGCGGAGGAGCAGGATGTCGAAGAAGAAACTTCTGATGTAGGCAACGGCAAGGGTCTGAGGCGTGTTACCGAAGACGGACCTGTCACGGAAGCCCTGGCCGAGTTGGGTATTACCACTGATTCCATATTGTATACAATATCAGGAGTGGCAGGAAATGCTGGTGGTAAAATATGGGTCTGTCTGGCAGAAGGCTGTAACAAGTCTTTTCCTCGCCTAAGCATGCTAAAGATTCATATTCTTGGTCATTATGGCGTGAGGCCGTATAAGGTAATTATAGTCAACTTATTTTGTTTATCGATATCGTTAGGAAAAATCTCTTTATGGTTCTGATTTGACGGTATCAATTTTTTTCTTCAGTGTCTTAGCATTGAAGAAACGTGTGAGCATTGGCAAAATAGTACTCAGATTGACATTAGAAGAACCGGTTTATTAAGTTTGGCAATGCAGCACAAATTTCATATAATATTGTACGCGTATTTGATATGTTTGATAAAGATAAATAATAAATGCTTTTAATCCATGTTAGTCTTGCAAGACCCTTGCTTTATGAAAACATGAATGCACGGAGCTACATATAACTCATTGTAAAAATGCATGAAATATCAATTGTTGATTAATAGTTCTTCTATTCCTCCAATAAAGTCTTTCACGCTGGAAATATATCAACGTACGTATGAATCCTCACGTAATCATGATACATGTGAACAAATAGTGATTCACAAAGTTTTGTGAATGTAAATTCAATGTCAAATATATCTTGTTAAGTCTTCATGCCCATCTACAAAATACTCTGTAAGCCGCCGCAAGAGCATTTGTCGGCATAGACCTAGCCTTCTGTGGGCATGGAGGCCATAAAAGGCTAATGATTCTTATGAGTCAACCATCCATTTATTGAAAAAGTGCTGCGCATTGTGGAAAAAGTTAAAGGTCATATCAAGTGTAATGAGTTGAGTGGGTGAAATTTGTGGATGTGATGACATATCCTTCCTTTTGTCTTGATGAATATTGCGTGTGGGGATGTCAGCACTGGCTAATAAAGCTTCTTGTGTAGTTTTATGTTGTCACCTAGATGCCATTAATCATACCAGTAGTTGGGGGCAATACTTTTCAGAAAATTGTTGACCTTTCCTTCCTTTTCCGAAATAGTTAAATGTGTCGTCCTGATGTTGTAGAACTTATGCTCATCAGCAGTCTCTCTCAATGTCAGCATCTCAATGTTACTGACTGCAAAATGTCATCAATGTGCTTCAATGTAAAGATCGGTTGAATGCAGCTCTTAGCATCCTGATTACCACCACCACCTTAAACCACACAAACAAAATAAACCACATTTTATGTTGCATGTTCATGTGGTGGTGGAATTTTGCCTTCTTGGTTGTCATGTTCTGGCATGTGCGTTGTTGGATGGATTTCATGTTGCATCCTGCAAATTGTTTGTTAGTTTATGGTCTATGTTTTAGCATGAGTGTTGGATGAAGGGATTTTTGCATGAGTGCATTTTGCATGAGCCCTTGTGGTGGCTTGCTGGGTATTATGTAGATGAGAATCCAAATAAAACCACATGAATGAGAAACCTTTTGTCAAATATAGTTCTTCAAGTGAATCCACATGTCCATCCTTCAACACAGATGTACTGTGACGTACAATGCATTTCAGTTTGTCGAACCATCTTCTTGTTCATTGAACCAGGTTTTGTACCTGAAGTTGGGTTTGATGAACTGAAACGCGTTGTACGGTACAATTAAATCTGTGGAAAAGTGCAAATTTTGTTTTTCTCATAATGTACACAAACATTGCTTTAACTGCTGTGACTATGTGCGGTCTCAATGTGCCTTGAATTTTTGTCAGAATTCAAATAAATCAATAGTTAATAGAATGGTTTGAGGCGTCAATTTGCGGAAGCGATTCATATCGGAAAAGAAAATACTTTGTTCTATTCTTTGTTCTATTTTTGAAAAAATATGCGTGGAAGGACAAAGTATTTCCTTTTCCGAAATCAATAGTTAATTAGTTATCCTGTGGTGCAGCTTTAGTGATTATAATTACAATATTACGTTAATTATATGTAGGTTGACTACCTCAAAAGTTTTACAGATGTTTACTTAGATGTATATTTTTTCCAGTGTGACTATGATGGGTGCCATTGGTCCTTCTACACTTACTTCAAGCTCAAGCGACATAAAGAAACCCACTTAAAGAAAAAAGACTATTTGGTGAGTTGATTGTTGTTTCTCCTCTCCTCTGATGATTACTCAGATGCACGCGTTTTCACTATGCCTGCCTGAATTAAATTCTTAAGTTCATTTTCAAAGTTTGCTACTGAACTGTGGTGACTCGGGATTTGTGCGCTTGTTGTCCACTTAACGACTGATGCTGCAAAATACGTTGCCTGACCTTGCACAGCCGTAGCGTATGTAGCGTAAAATGCAGTCCTTCTAAAATTATATGTAAAGAGTCTCTCTTCTAAAAAAGTACACAAAATATTTTTTAATATAAATGCATAATGAAGAAAATGTCATACCTCTTCTACATACTGAATAGCAATAAATTTTTCATTATATGATCTCCCCAAAGTATGAAGCGAACGGTGACTACGGCCATAAGAATATTATGGGAAGAATCAACCCCAGCCGTACTCTTACAAATGGGCAAAGGATATGGTGAGGGAAATTATAGAGAGAAAAAAATAAACAAAAAGTTCAAATTAAATAAAAATAAAATAAATGATATAGGAGGGGGGTTTAGAACAGAAAAAACGATTAAACCAAAATGCTCTGGCTAAGGTGTACTAGAAAGTATTGACCCTTGCCCTTATCAAGCACTCATGCCCACTCGGGGCTTGCGAGAGACTTCTCTCTCTGCATCAGTGGCCCACCAATCGCATGTAATAAAATAAAAGCAAATTAATCATGCACTCTCTAGCTTGGATGTAATAAATAGCCTTGATCCTTGCTAGTCGCATGCACTCACACTCTATCAGGGCTTTCGAGAGGTTACCCTCTGTGCCAGTGGCCCACCAATCACTCACTTGCTTGGGTATGCAAAGATGTCTTAACCCCTGCAAAACTCAATCACAGGTCTACTGTGGAATCTCTTCCAATGTTAGTCCTGTCACTCGCACTTTGGGAAAGGTAGACCTGGGATGTGGCCAGGGATCTCCCCAAAGGTCATGAGAGATGGAGCACAAGCATAATATATAATTTAAAATTTATTTTACCTTTATTCAAAGTTGATATGTTCTATTGTTTGAAATTCATCAAAAATACTTGAGTAAAAAATCGTTCATTGGGTCCAATATTATCTGAAGTTGGAAATTCATAATAGGTCTTGGAAAGAAAAGGGATTGGTGTGTGATATAACATTTTCAGTTGCCCAAAGCATGCCATGTAGCCTGCATATCCTGATCACTGCAATGCTTAGTAAATAAGGAATGCTGTGGATGGGCTGAGGGCTGATTTTCTAATTATTATACCAATAATTTACAGACTAGGAATAAAATTTCCATGTATCATCATCTGTTGTGGAACTTCTCATTACCTTGTGAATGAAAAGGCATTTGTTGTAATAAAATTTGTCAATCACATGGCTCAAGTGTACATCTGCATTTACTCTGAATTGCGATATAATGAATGTCAGTTCATTCAGTACTTACCGATCAGATTGTTTTGTTAGAGATACTCCGAAGATTCCTACTCAGGTTGGACAAGGTTCTGAGTGGTATCAAAATATTCAGGGTTGTATGGAATCTGAAAGAAAAAATTGATTGGAATTGAAAATGGTTTACTATAGATATTTCAGGTGGGAGGACATATTTGTACATATTTCATGGAGGGCGTTTCTCTCAAGGGAGATAGAACTCTTGAGGAGGTTTTGATGTCGAACATCTCTCTTACTCCATATGAACCTGTGCCTTCAGGTGCACAGCGGTTGTCCCAAATGCCCTGGAGATTAGAGTGTGATTTGCAGTAACCGTGGCATGTAGAGAGACACATGCAGAGGAGGGATTGGGATTATTTTTGAGCAATTCATGATATTTTTGGTGTTCTTTAATCATATCTTTCTCAATTAACTTTTTGCATGTTTATAGTTGGTACTCAGGTACAGATGATGTTTTTGTCTCTGCAAATTAGTCATTTTTGCATAAAACCCATTTGAATTCCCTGTCGTTAGAAATGTTTTTGTCTCTGTAAATTAGTCATTTTTGCATTAAACCCCTTTGAATTCCCTGTGGTTAGAAATGTTTTTGTCTCTGCAAATTAGTCATTTTTGCATTAAACCCCTTTGAATTCCCTGTCTATAGAAATTTACAGTTTGGATTGATAATTTAAAATAACTTTACATTGAGCAGAAAGTGAAGGTTCTAGGTTTATTTGTTGTCATGAGATTCAATCTGTTATGTGTCATGAAAACAATTTTTGGTATCGCATTAGCAAATGCATAGCAATGGTGAGGGAGGAAGTTTGAAATTGGCTGTTTATATGCAAACCATCAGGAATCAAAAAGCAGCTTGTAGTATCTCACCTGAGCCAAAAAGGCTGAGGCCATGCGGGACTTCCATCCAATTGCACCCGGAATAATGTTCATTGTATCAGACCTGGCCCATGGTGAAATGGCCACGCTTTGAATCCAGATTCGTTTCCTTTTGAATCTGACTTGGATGAACACCACGGGATGAAATTTATTCATGTGATGATACCGTAATTGGCAGTGTCCAGTTGAAGGCTGTGGACGCAGGTTTACGACCATATACAACTTGCACACTCATGAGAAGCTTCACTGGAGGCCAGCGGAGATGGTGTGTCCTGTCAAGTCGTGCGGTGCATGCTTCCAGACCAGACGGCACCTAGAGGTCCACCTGCGAGACCACGATGTCCATCATGCCCCTTACAGGTGTGTCTCGTTCAAGATTTTTGTGTTCTCTCAAATCTTCGTGCCCATATCCCATGGTTATTTTCATGAACCAAAGTAACAGGTCAGGCCGTGCCGTGGTACATCAGTAATTGGCCGGATGAAGGCTCTGGCAGGTGGTCCTTCTCTGCCTGTGCCATGATTTTACTTGTGCCTTCCTGGATCATTTAACCCTATCATTTTAGTGCACCAGGGAAACATGGAAAAACGCGTGAATGAAGGAGTTGCATGGTCAGTCATTGATTGTGGCTCCAGCATCTGGGATACGACATTGGGAGCAGGGTCAAAAGCATTAATAATGAAATGGTTTGGTATGCCTGCATTACCACCATTCTCGTTCTGGGTAGGCTAAATGAGGGTAGGACCTGGTTCAAGGGCAACCGAAATTCAGTAATTATGTTCCCCGTAACTCCCTGATCACAAAATACACTCCGTTTTGTGTTTAGACGACCTAATAGATGATGATGATAGTATTTAAATCAGCAGAGGTGTGCCGATGACTGATGAATCATATTGTTCCATTGAATAGAATTAAATATTTGCAGTGGTAACGTTATCTGCTGATGTTCCAAGAGTTGCCTGCCAGTCAATACTGCCTTCGGTATGATTATTTTTGCTTTATTATGTTTTTATTTTTGCTAATATTGTTGTGAAGCCTTCACATTAATGGTTGCAGTTTTGCATCTAATGTTTTTCCATCATTTGGATGGTAAATTTGAGCTTCATATTTTTTGTTTTTTATTACATTTGTGGTTATTTTATTATTTCTTTGTGCATGTATATGCATTGAATCTTTATTTTGCTGCAGTTCATTTTCCTTCTCGCTTTTCCTAGGGTATCTCATTGCTATTTTAAGGAAGAGTAAACTCAAACTTAATCATCCAAAATACTTGTTGATGGCAGCATCATGAAATTCACTACGAAGTAAAATATTTCATTTTGTACTGGCAAAATGTGACTGATTTTTAATGCCTCGAATACAATATTACCTGCCGGATGGGCATATGTATGAGTCATGCCTTGACTCACAACCAGTTACAGATCTGCATTGGTATTCTAACTTATGCTTTACTCTGCTTCATTTACTTAATGATTATCATTGACCAGGGAATTTTGCCAATGCAGAGTGTTTAAGGTGTGGTAAAAAGCAAATTTAGCTCTAGTGTTTTGCACATTGTTCCTAATTGAGAAAGTCTAATTTTTTAATCACCATTAAAACCCAAGTATTCCTAATAAATGCTAGGGTCAAAATAAAATTCTGTAATTTTTGGTAACACGGGAAAAAATGAAAAAAAATCTTACAAAAATATGAAAAAAAGCGATGATTTGAAGCCAAAATTTGCCTTCCAACAGATAAAAGAACTAGGAGAATGCCAAAGAATATGATAACAAGGTGACAAAATGAAATTAGCAAAAATAAACTCATAGCAAAGTTGCAAAAAATTAGTTGTGAATTGGGATTGAACCAGTGACCTCGGGGCCAGTACCCAAGAATACTACAGCGGCAGAAGGTAGACATTTTTTTCAACTTCTAAACAATTGTTGTGTGAACTGTCCGCTGTCTCTGCCCAATGTAAGGTATTTCTGTGTTTGAAGAGTTAAAGATTATCTAATTGCCACATTTCAGTGAAGTTGGTCATTCATCGATGATGATCTGTCCTAAAAGTAAAAAAAAAGTCTCATTTTAAGTTATTTAGGAAGACTCGCTCCCTGTCACTTACAGGGTCGTACCCAAAAGTGGTAGGACTGATTTTTTTACAAGAATTTTATTGACGATATACTTACATCGACTTAATAATCTTCAAAGTATGCTCCTTGAGCTGCTACACACTTAGTGTATAACGTTGCTCCCATTCCCCGTACGCCCGCTGGAAATTTTCTTTGGGGATGCCGTTGATGACCCTCGTCGAAGCCTCTTGAACGGCCTTTATCGAGTCAAAACGTCTTCCCTTGAGCTGTCTTTTCATCAGGGGGAAGAAGAAGAAGTCCGGTGGTGCCAGATCGGGAGAATAGGGCGGGTGCGGCAACGTGGCAACGCCGTATTTGGCCAGGAGCTGTCTGACGACGAGCGCGCCATGGCAGAATTTTTGGCACCATCTTGGCGCACACCTTGCGCATGGCCAAATCCTGTGAACTTAATGCATTGGACGCTGGATGCAGACAGACCCAACTGGTCTGCAATTTCTTCACTGGTTAAGCGTCGGTCTGTGTTCAGCAGTGTCCTCACTCTGTCCACATTCGTGTCGGTTCTTGCCGTCGACGGCCATCCGGAGCGATGGTCGTCTTCAACGAGCTCCCTACCCTCTTTAAACAGCTTGTGCCACTCAAATACTGTGGAACGGCTTAATTTTGTTAATTTAATTTGATCATATCGAGGGTCTCAGTTGCCGTCTTCCCAAGTTTCGCACAAAACTTTACGGAATAACGTGGCTCAAAATTCAGATTCATTTTGTTTTTCGATGCGGACAAAAAACTTGCTTCACTAAAAACGGTGTCCTCACTCAACGACAGCCCGCAGGCGACTGAGGTTGGTGTTGGTCTGTTGCTAATAGCCCCCTCCACCTTACCCTGCCAGGCAGACCCCCCTCCACAGCTCCGTTCGCGCCAGAGAAAATTGGTCCTACCACTTTTGGGTGAGACCCTGTATACTTCTTTATATATTGTAATAGCCTTGAATATATGAGAATATTACAGTACCAGAAGAGTTTACTTGGATCTGGAGGTTATCCTTGGAAAACAAAAGAGTTATGACATTGCATCTGCAGTCAATCTCTATCATTGGAGCAGGTAATTTCCATTTTCCTTGGTTGACCTTCATCCGGCAATCCATTCATGTGAGAACCCTCTGAACTGGGTGTGTAAAGTGTAGGATATACGAGCACTAATAATAATAATAATAATTTTATTGGTCCAGTGATCAAGTACATGACATAGGACAAGTCAGAAGATAGTAGAATAATATACAAATTACTAGAACAGAGCACACTATAACAATATTACACTCCATCATTAATGAAATCCACAACCTTGTGATACATTTTCTGGAGTAACATTGCTTTAATTTTGGATTTAAAAACGGAAAAACTATTGATACCCTTTAACTCATTGGGTAATACATTGTAAAGTTTTAAACCCATTGAGTTTGGACCACACAAAGAACTTGTAGTGTGTACATATGGGATATGAAGGTCATTAGAACTTCTTGTGAAGTGGCTGTGTGCAGCAATGTTTTTATAAAATTTGGTAAAATTATTGTAAGTATTCAATAACACATATAAAATATATACTTAAGGAAAAGGTAACAGGCCCAGCTTTCTGAAAATGGGTTTACAAGGGGCAAGATAATGGGAATTAGTTATTAGCCTCACTGCAGTGGTTTGTTAGATTGAAGTGTAGGACATCGTGTAGGTCAAATAGAGGGTCTCTAAATTCCTCTTGGCCAAATAATTTAGCTATTAATGAAGTGAGGATCAGTGCTATATATGCATGCAATAGTCACTTAATGTGAATCGAATAGCATCGGATGGAAAATTTTTTAATGGATTCAATAATAATGATAAAATGATCCCTATTAAATATTTATGCTACCATAATGTCAACAAAATATTATCTGCTTTAGTAGTTAATTGCTAAAGTTAATAATATATTTGCAGAATATCATCACCTTATTGAAATCATAGGCACAGATATAATTATTGGGACAGAAGGTTGCTTATCCATTGTTATCGCTGAAGGTTAAATTTTCCCAAAATCCTTTTCCTGTTACAGAAATGCCAGGGCAAATAGAATCAATGCAATGTGTATAGTGCAGTTGAGAATTCGTGCATCAGCAGGGTAATTCCAGGTAATGGTTTTGAAAGCATTTTGTACTCAATTAAAAGTCCTCAATCTAAGAGAATTAATATTTGCAAATTTTACAGGCCACGAGACAACAAAAATAATTCTATGCTAGAATAAGATCAGCAAATCAAAGGTTTCTTATCCCTGTACAATAATTGCGATGCTAGGGTCAGTGGAAATTTCAGTCCCATCTATTGATTAGAGGACATATTATTTCAAAACGGGTAAATTGAAATATATCTGCAAGTTGCTATTGATTTCTTTTGCCTGGGACTACTTGCATCAACTTGTCAATTCATTAACTAGGAGTAATATTTTCCTTGATATTTTAACAGTGATTGTACTCGCAAAAGTCTTTAACAATTGAAACTATAGAAGGAATTAGTGATTACAGGGCAGTAAATGCTTTAGCTTTCACTACATGTGGTCAGAAATAGGAAGAATGAAAGAAAAATTTGCATGTTTAAAGAAGGGGACTATAATGTCCTAAAAGAGTGCTACAAATTCAATTTCCAATTTTAAGAAAAATAGTAATCACTAAATACTGAGGATACGTGGAATCACTTCCTTGAGATCACACACACAGCAAGTTCATTCCAAGTAAATTTATGAAAGTAGAACTTAGATGGTGCAACACGGATGTTGGAAAAGTACTGTGACATCATAGGCTATGTCATGCCAAGATGAAAAATTTAATGAATGGTATCTTTATCAACAAAATGAGTGAAATCTTTTATGATTATAATTTATCTATGGCAAAAGTCAAGAAGGAATTTCGAAAAGCATTAAGCAAATTAAAAGGGAAATGATTAGCAGAAAATTTGAGAGAGAAAATGAAAGTAATTTGGTCATGTGTGAGAGAGGTTCAGGGAAATAAGTTAACAGTTAATTCACTCAAAAATGATAAAGGTGGAAGATTAACCTGAAATTTGGAAAAGGTTGACTTATTCAATTCCTTCTTTCAAAGCGTATTCACCAATGTCTCACCGATACCAAAAAATGAAATCGCATATAATGGAATAGGATGTTTGCCCAAAAATATTAGGTGTTATTAATCCTCTTGTCCGAACCAAATAGCCACTTGAATATATAATGAGCTAGCATTGGTAAATGGGTCATATCTAGAAATTATAGTTAAGAAGTTGCTAGTAGGTCACCAGGTTCCCAGAGACTAGAAAATGGCTAACGTAACACGGGTATTTAGAAACAGAGACATGGAGGAAACAAAAAATTACAGACCCAGCAAATCAGATCCATTTCGTCCAAGGTTATTGAACATATAATTGCTACATTAAATGTAGAACACACTGTATATTTCCACTGTTCTTTATTTACGCACAACTAGTTTCAACTCTTAGGTGCCCTGACGATGGTGCGTAGTACCTGATGATGATGATGCCTTGAAGCGTTGAAACTAGTTGTAAGCGTTGAAACTAGTTGCACGTTAATTAAAGACAGGTGAAATATACATTGTGTTCTTCATTTAATGTAGCAACTATATATTCAATAGTTGCTATATAACTATATATTCAATTCAACCTTCCAAGAAATGGATCTAAATTACTGGGTCTGTAATTGCTTGTAAGTAACAGTTTATAAACAACATGTAAAATTTAGTTACTCTGTCATCAAGGCATCTTGGTGCACTTAGGGAATTCAAAAGGGCTCAACTTGTGTGAGTTAGATTTTTTCAGAAATTCTAATTCTAAATCCGACAATTATCTCAAAATTGGTCTTACACACAATTATTTTGTTGTTGTAACTCTTGAAACCAGACACATTAAAGTGATTAAACCAAAAAATGAAATTTTATAGACTCTTCTGATTAAATGAAGTGGCAAGTAGAAGCCATAAAAGAACTGTGGGGGCAATGTACATCCACATAATCCCCGGAAGCTACCGTGTGGTGGGGGAAGTTAGGTCACCACCCGTAAAAGAGAACAAAACCACATGCAAAATCAGCACATCCATGCAAACCTACACGCACAGTGGCGTATACATTCATGCAAAAACCCCTTCTACTTACACGAATGCAAATATATTTACTACCAACCAACTATCAATACATATATACTATATACTGTCTATACTATATACTATCTATACTATATACTATCTATACTATATGCTATCTATACTATATACTATCTATACTATCAATTAAAAAACAATTTAGGTTAAAAAATGTAGTAAAAATTTATCCAATGACGTGTAAGCTAGAATTTGACCATAAAGAAGGCAAAATTCAACCACCACATAGACATGCAACATACAATGGTCTCATCCCCCAAGGACACAGGTAGGGACTGTGACCCAATGCTGCAGGTAGCGGGAGGGTCCTCCCACAGAAAAGGCAGAGCAAGCAATACTGTAGAGAGCAGTACACCAATTAATGGCATTCTAATGCGGTCATGCGGGAAGAAAGAGTTTTGACAACAAAACACACAAGGCTAGTGAAAGTGCATGCCATTTAGTAAAACTAATCATTCCCTAGATGCCGAGGGTGGCGAGTGGAATTTTTGCCATCTATAACCCTGCAGTTGCTATCCCGTATTGTCCGTGGGAAGAAGGAGTCCTTGAGGTGGCTAGTTCTGGCATTTATTTCCCGAATTTTATAGGCATGATCCGAGCGACCAATATGTATGTAGGAGTGCGAATAATTTGCGAGACCTCGGTACTGAAACATGCGGATCTGAATATATTTAATAATTTCAATCTTGCATTGAATCGTCTCTCTTCCAATGATTTCCACCCCAACTCCATGAGCATTTCGGTGACGCTTTGAGTTTTATCGTTTTAAGTTTTAAATGAAACGGGCTGCGCGTTGTTGAACCTTCTCAATTTCCCGAATGAGGCCTTTTTCACTCGGATCCCATATGCTCCATGATTATTCTAAATGAGGCCTTACGAGAGGGTGGTAACAACATTCCTTGACCTTGGAGTCACTTCTGTGGACAATGCATCTAATAAATTCCAATTTTTTATATGCCTGCCCACAGATTTTACGCAAGTGAGTCCCCCAAGTTAAGTCTTTAGTGATTGTAACACCTGGGTATTTTACCGTATCAACTACTTCCAGGTCAACTCCAGCTAAATTTTAAACAAATCCCATTGATCCTTTAAGAAATTTACCACCGAACATTTATTAAGGTTTAATAACTCCTCATTTTGAGCATCATCTATTAATGCAATGTAGATCCTGTGCTAGCATTAAACGATCATCATCCCCAGATATCTCCTGATAAATCACTTGGGTCTTCTGCATACATCCTAATCTTACTTTTCACTACGTGGTTCTATTCGTCCCATAAAATCAAGAAAAGCAACGGCCCAATTATAGTTTCCTGAAGTACCCCAGAGGTCACTCTTACGCTGTCATAACTAGTGCCGTCAAGGAATGTGTATGTGTCAATAAATTTTTATCAGTATTGGTTTTGTGTGTAGATTTAGCAGATTAATAAATATTAAGTAATGTGTGTTTATAATTGAATTAAAATGATTTAATATGATGTACGTATATATGTATGTAGAAAACAATTGACACACAACAATATGTATGTATTTATTTGTCTTGCACATGAACTAAGTTAGTCATAAGATTTATACTGGGAATGAGCCTTTTTTTCTCTTGTATGTTGTTTCATTGGTAAAAACTTATGTGTAAAACACTGATAAAAGGTTTATGTGTTCCCTAGTACAGTGAGTATTATACTTGTATTTGTTCAAGCTCTTGATTTTTCACGCAAACCATTTTTTCTAGGTGCCCGTATGCTGATTGTGGCAAGCACTATTACTCGGCCAACTCTCTCCAATCACACATCAAATCGCATCAACACAAGGAAGAAGAGGTTCGTTGCTCTTGGGAAGGATGCGGGAAGCTCTTCGACAAGCCTTGTCGCTTGCGTGCCCACATGCGCACGCATACTGGAGATAAGCCTTATCCCTGTCTCTTTCAGGTAATTACACAATATGCACATTTTTTTCAATGCATGTGAGAGTCTCCTAAATTTTTACGGCAGCGATTGTGTCCCGAGAGAAAGGCGATCGGGAAGCACGCTTAAGTCCACTCTTTTGGGCGAATTGTTGAAGGGTCCCAGAATTCTAAAAAAAACTGACCAGTGAAACATGAAAACCAGAGATTAAGCTTGAATGGCAAAGTTTCAGTAACAATCAAAGGTAGCATAATGTATAAGTTGGTGTTGTATATTGTAATAACTTAACCCTTGAAGTGCTTAAGTCGCTTTAAGCAACGCTGATCAATTTTCTCAAAAATGCAAACGACACTCTTGGCGACTCTCTTTTCGATGGCTTTCTCAATGTCTATGAATTTAAATAAAAATAGAATAATAATGCTAATGTTTTTGCTTTATTGCCTTTAGTTTGTAACAATTTCAGAGTGTAAAAATCGTTTGCCTTGATCGGGATTTGAACCCGGTTCCCTCAATGTCCAGTCGAGTGCTTTAGCCAGTTAGTTAAGCTATTGAGGTGTCCTCTTAAACTCTGAAATTTTGGGGGATGCCTCGATAGCTTAACTGGCTAAAGCACTTGACTGGACGTTGAGGGATCCTCCATGTTCGAATCCCGGTAATGACGAATGATTTTTACGCTCTGAAAATGTTGCATTGAAATGCATATTAGCGGATGGCTCCGTTAAAAGTTACTGTTGCAGCATCTCCTGCAGTTTCTTTGGAATTTGTTGTGTAAGTTTTATTATTATGCTGCATACATAGTAATGCTTTTCCTGTTATTTTTCATAATTCTGCATTTCTCTTTAAAATAGCCAGGCAGTTTTTGCAAAAAAAAATTTAGCAATTACAAGGTTATTACAGTTCATTCAATAGCTTCCTGGCCCTTGTATTTTTTCATTGATATTATTGAAAAATGTATTGTGCCCCTAGATTAAATACTTGAACTACGCTATTGACACCTAATTAACCAACACTTAATTGTCTTACAACATGTTCTGCGTAAATACAAATTCTATTTTTTCTAATCGCCTTACCCATTCACATTGTAGTTAAATTTATCAATAAGCTGTGTATTATTGTTATAGAGTAAATTGATGATATATATGCCAAACTCTGAACTCATTTCTCAGAGGTTCTCTGGACACTGTCTTTATAAACCTACATTTAAACAACTGCTTGATAGATAATACAGTTATCAGTCGGTAAGGAACAATTTTCTCATCAGCAGGTGTCCGGCATACATCTCCAAACACAGTACTCTTCACTGTGTACATGACATTGACTGGAACTTAGCACAAACAGAATGTAGAGTGAATCCGGCATTTGTATTCAAAATAAAAATTTTAAAAGTAATATTAAACTGATACATGCAAAAGCCTTAAATGGCTGAATAAAACTCTCCAAGGTGCCTTAGTGTTTTCTTTTCCTAATGGGCAATGTTATTCTGACCACTTATTGTTCGTGGTAAAAATGATATCTTAAATCTATCCCTTCTACACTTAATGTCTCTAATTTTAATGACACGGTCCCTGCCATGAAGGTCCAACTATGCTCTGCCTTCTATATTGGGCAGAGTACCACACCCCTAAATATTAAGATCAATAACCACCTTTTGCAAGCAAGAATTCTTCCCTGATTGGGATGCCCAAAGCATGCCTCCAAACATACCTCTCTCTTTGGCAAATGCTACAGTGCCTCCATTCCAGTATCCCTCTCACCCTCCACTGAAACTGAAAACGATAGAACATGCGCATATTTGGCTCCTTGATTCCTGAAATGAGCCAGGGATCAATTTCAGACACTGACATACTAATCTGACATGATCTCTCCTACTGTAAGTACGATGGGGGTAATGATACATTTTCAGCATCGCCGCAATGGGGCATCCTTCCAACTTATGCCAGAGATTTGATCTGTAATTTAAACTTTGCTCAATGGTTCCCAGTGTGGATCCTTTAATAATTTTGTCACGCTATAAACTTTATCATGACAATGTTTTACATCATACACGGTGTGGGGACATAACTTCGTTTTTTGAATGCACTTGGCGTTTGAAAAATGGAAGTTATGTTGCTGCACCCTGTATATCTCTCGTTTATGCTTCACATTATCCAATTCAGCAATCAATCAAACTTATTCCCACATATGCACTAGTGGCATATTTTAAATGAGGCCTAACGTCAGTGCACTGCGAATCTGTGTGGCTTTAACTGTGATTTCAGTGATCCCTTCCAAGTTGCATGATGGCAGACTGATGTTTTTA
The DNA here is from genome assembly GCF_022747635.1 of Hetaerina americana. NCBI lineage: Eukaryota > Metazoa > Arthropoda > Insecta > Odonata > Calopterygidae > Hetaerina > Hetaerina americana. The sequence goes on from NW_027287578.1 coordinate 18,308, forward strand.
GTGGGTACAGGAGTAGATTTCTGGTTTCTCATGTTTCAGGGCTGTGGAGCACGCTTCTCTACCGCCAGTAAACTGAAGCGCCACCAACACAAGCACACAAACAACCGCAGATTCAAGTGTGGAGAGGAAGGGTGCATGAAGTCTTTCCTTCGCTCGGAGCACTTAAAGGAGCACCTTTTGAAACACGCTGGAGTTGGCTCATTCCATTGTCCCATTCAAAGTAAGCTCTCTCATTTTAAATCCTTATATTTCCTTTATAAAATGTACAGAGGATCAGGATTGTATACTCTGGGATGAATACTGAATTTTGTTCACCGAGTTTGTTAGATGGGTGCAAAAAATATTGATTTTTGCAAAAGCTTTTTTTCCCTGAATTTAAGTCAAGTAGTATGGACGTAAGGCGTAAGAAGAATTGCACTAGGCAAAGAGGCTTTAAAGGGGAGGAGGGAGTTGATGATAGGGACGTTGAGTAAGGATGTTAAGAAAAGACTCTTAAAAACTTTGATATGGAGCGTAGCTATGTACGGCGCGGAAACGTGGTCATTGAAGCAGGAGGATAGACGTAGATTGGAGGCTTTTGAAATGTGGGTGTGGAGAAGAATGGAGAAGGTGAAATGGACAGAGAAGAAAACAAGTGAGGAAGTACTTGGTATGGTGGGCGAAGAGAGGGGTTTGTTGGGAGAAATCCTATGGAGGCAGGAAAAGTGGATGAAGGGGGTGTTGACCGGCAGTGGGATGTTGAAGACTGTAATAATATGTCTTTTGACCATTTTCAACTATGAATCCTGCTATCAATCCTAGATACATATTAATTTCCCAGACAAGGAAAGAATACCTATTCTCTCTTAAGTAAGGTTACCATGTCACCACGTGTTCAAATTGGATAACCCCTTTGAATATTTTTGCTGAGAATATTTTGGATCCTATTTCAGATTTGACAGGATTTATGAAGAATTATTCTAACGTATTTGTTACATGCATTAATATATTTCTTATGATGGCATGCCATTGAAATCTTTTTTATGCGAGTATCCTTTCAATATAGATAAATTCAAGGGGCAGTGTGAGCATGCAATCATTCTCTCAGGAGAGTATTAAAAGGCAATGAATTGTTATCAGCTTTTTAAATATAATTAATGTTATTGCATTCATTATAATTGATGTGATTTTCAAGAAAATATAATCACTGGAAATGATGCCTGACAAAATAACTTTGTTTAAAATTTAATGTTTGCTGTCATCAGGTAAGGCACAAATTTGGCGGTGACTCAATGCATCCTCAATTTTTCAGTCTGGGTTTCATAGAACGAACCAATCAGGATGCCACTCTTCTGCAAGTTCCCTGACAGTCAAACGTCAATTTGCATGAACGAGATTGATCCCTTTCTCAATGTGGTGGGGGGGGAGGTCTTCAGTCGACGTTGATAGTCTTCCGAAATGGCTGTCGTCTTTCACTGATTGCCGCCCCTTATTGAATTGGGTAAATCACTCACAGCACATGGTACGTTTTATAGCATTCTCATCATAAGTCTTGGTAATCAACTCAAAAGTTTCCGTGTAAGATTTGCAGAGCTTCAAGCAGAATTTCACAGAACAACGTTGCTGCTTCAACGAGGGCATTTTCACGGATTAGATTTTTCACTGCCCTCCACAAACACCCTTTTAAATTAACAGCTGTAGCTAATCAACAGTGCAAGTTTTCAACAAAGTGGTTGAAGGTGGTTATGCAGGAAGATTCCCCAGATGTAACGCATCAAAGTGGATAAAAAAATAACCAACTGGAGGTGAGCTATTCAAAAAGTTTTGGAACTTTTTGAACAGACCTCTTAATGTTTTGATTGTTATTAATGTACATATCTCCCTAGTAAATGCCAGAATGAAAATAAAATTAAGTAACTTTTTAACATCTCAAGAAATTAAATGAAAAAAATGTGATAAAATTTAAAAAGAAATGATGCCATGAAGCCAAAACTTACCATGCAATAGATGGAAAAATTAAAAGAATGCTTAAGCCAACAATAATATTCTTAATGCTTGAAAACAAAATTAGCAAGTATTAAAACATTACAAAGCTGGCAAAATTAGTTGCGGATTGGCATTGAACTGGCAGCCAAAGCATTGATACCCTTGAAATCTACTGTGGCAGCTGAGGGAAGACACTGTTGGCAACATTGAAACAATTAATTAGTTAAATTTTGACTGCCCAAAACTGATTATTTTTGTTTTCAGAGAGCTATGGAGAATCAAATGTCCAAATTTCAGTGGGATTGGTCATTCATGGACCTGGTCCTCCTATTGTGAGTGTTAGGTAAATGGCTGGCTATATCAGGAAAAATTTATGTAATTTTTCTCGTTTTAAAATATAATTTGAGAAAAATTTGAATGATTTTTCATCAAAGGGATATTTAAAATAAATGTCGCAATGACATTTGTTGAAAGTGAAAAATTAAGATTGGCATTAACTTTTAATCTTTTATTTAATAAATTACTGCACTACAAGATTGATTCCGTACAACTCCTAAGGGCTATAGCTTTCCGAGTGCCTTCATATAACACGAGGTATGAAACTCTCTTCCGAATTAGATATCATGCCCAAAAGCACACTTACTACTCGCCTATAAGCCAGATTATGAGGGATGCCAACTGTTGTGATCAAATTGCTCTTTTTTCTATCTCACCAGGATCCCTCACAAGAATATTATCAATAATTATCCAAAGAATTATAGAATACTAATTATTGCTGCGTGGATATCTGTACATGCCAATAAGTTGTTCCTATTGCCCATCGGGAAAATTTTCTATGTCGATACCACAAAGTATTAATAACTGCTATTAACATATATCATTTTGTACCATCATTCTGGCCTGCAACAAATACTATATTTCTGACATTCTGTTTCCATTTTTAAATTTGGAATATTACTTACTATTGATATTTTGTCTACATTAATTAACCTAACTAGGTGTGTTTGCATACCTGTATATCATCAGGAAATGTCTTTCATGCATTGCAAATCAAAATTCTTCTTTAATTTTAAATTATATTTTAATTCTCAGTAATGATGGTATAACTTTATGTAATTTGTACTTGTTTGTGTATGTTTTTTTTCATAATTGTGGAAACAATATGTTTTTGCCTTTTTTGTGTGGAAGGGTTATTCCTGTAAGTAAATAAATAAATAACCCACTACTTTCATGCGCGACATATTGTCACACATGCAAGTCTCTCACACCTCTTTTGTATGAATCCATTGGTGAATCTGCATCTGGGAGATCAGTTTGAGTCATTTTATAAACCTAGCAGAGAATGAGTACAAAATTGATGCCTACCTTGTTGCCCATTAAGTGTGAAGTAATCCAATGCTCGCTTGATGCCCTTCTCCCCAGATTGTAAGGTGAAGTTCACAGCCAAGAGCAGCTTATATGTTCACCTGAAGAAGCATAAAGGCGGCCTGAACAGCTCAAACGCACCCAGCAGCAACGCTGACGTGGCCAGCAGTCAGGTTCCGTCTGTCGCCGTGGAGAAAGAGAAGCAGTCACTGTGGCAGTGCCCGGTTGAGGGATGCAACCGAAAGTATGTGAACAAGTCCAGCCTACGGCAGCACCTGCTGAAGGCACACGTTCTTGGTGAGTCCCCTTGGTCGGCACCACTCAAGGAGGAATTAAAATTCATTGAGTCTTGGTTTTTCTAAGTGAAAACTTCTCATGCGAGGTCCGGCTTTTCTAGATGGGGGGTGATTTGTTGAGATCTGCGCGATGCAAGACTCGGCAGTGTGATGTCCCATAGCGCAGCTGGTTATTATTGTTGTGCATCTAATTGACATTCACATGGGTTCCCTTGCAATGTTATTGTTTTCAAACCCCCACCTATTCCGCCTTCGATGGTGTTAACTTGTAAGGTAGGGGTTGTTTGTCCCCCCCACTTTCCCTTCAAATTTGTGATCAGAAAAGCGCTAACTCTTACAATAAAAGAGATGCAGCTCATCCTTCTTAAAGACGCCGACGGTGGCAACACTCGTGTCAACTATATCAACAAATACTAGAAATCATCAGGTTTCCCCGCCTGTTATTATTATTGTTTTGTATATTTTGCGCATATAACATGACATAAAAGATGGGGGTTTCAAAGCCGTGTCCATACTGCCCCGCATCCCAGTGCAACTCTGGCGATGACCCCCTCACTTATGCTTACGCCAGGTTATGCGCGTGTACGCTGCTGCCCATGCGATTGCAGCTGCACGTATGTGTGTGTGTCTGAATATATATATAATTTTCCATGATGTTGAGAAATCGTTTGAAAAGGGCAACTGTGACAGGGCTGATGGAATAGTCGAGAGAATTGAGTTTCAATCTATATATCAATTCAACCCAAAAGTAGCTGGGTCATATACTCGGATCAAGTTTTCACTCCTGTTGGCAGTACCCGGGACTGCTATATTTTTTTGGTTTTTGCGGAGCACATCAAACAATGAGTGTGTGTAATAGAAATGGAAACATGCCAAAGCAGGATACTCAGTTGAGAGATAGCAATTGAAATAATTAAATTTAAGGTGAGTTGGTGCTCATCACATTTATGATTTCAACTGGATCTCTTACTGATCTCTTCCGAAGCATAAATTCCTTAAAAATTGTTGCCGAATTATTAAAACGTATTACTATGGAATGGGAACAATAGGTTTTATCTCTTTCCCTCAAGTGTAAGCTCCGAAACAATCTCATTTCCTCTTGATACATTGTTCTAAAGTGAAGATTGTAAAGTTAACTTAAAGTGAGAAATAATTGAGGCCATAAGCATGATGTAGAAATTTGGCGAATAAAACCATAAACTTTCCATTCTTTCAGCATGAAGCTTCTTGACAGCTAACTACAATGACACTTGCACACACGAGGTCTGTTAAAAAGTATCGTGAATTTTGAATTTCCGCAAGTTACATACCAATGATTTTCAATTTTTTTTGTAGCGTTATGTTGGTACTTATGTCTCTCAATTTATGCCGAAAAGTTCGGCCATTTTGAATATTCTGTTAATTGTGGACAGCTGTTTTGCTTCGACGCGTTTTGGCTTTTCTTCGATTTTTGCCTGTTCCAAAAAATGGATCAAAGAATCTGTATCAAATTTTGTGCAAAAAACGAAATCAAATGTGCGGATGCATTCCGAATGTTGACAGTGGCATATGGAGAAGCTACCTTGGACTGAAGCTACATTTATCGGTGGTACTAAATGTTCTCAGTTGGCCGAGAAGATGTGAAGGACGAAGAGCGTACCGGACGTCCGAGCAAGTCGACAACAGACAAAAAAATTGATGAAGTGAAGAAAATGGTATTGGCCATCGGATCGAATCAACGTTGCTGAGAGAAGTGGCTGAGGACACAAACATATCGATTAGCTCGTGCCATTTGATTTTTGCCAATGATTTGGCATGACACGGGTCACCGTAAAATTCGTACCAAAATTGCTCAATTGCGACCAAAAACAGCCACGCATTAACATTGCTAATGACCATCCGCGATGACCAAAATTTGCTTCAGAAGGTCATAACTGGTGACGAATCATGGGCTTATTGTTATGACGTGGAAACTAAAGCTCAATCATCCCAACGGAAGCTGTCGCATGAGCCAAGACTGAAGAAAGTGCACCAAGTTCGGTCAAATGTGAAAGTTTTGCTTACAGTTTTCTTCTATTGAAGGGGCGTGGTTCATCATGAGTTCTTGCCACAGAGTATAACGGTTATTAAGGAATATCATCTGCAAGTGATGTGCAATTTGCACAAAGCAATCCGCCACAAATGCCTGGATTTGTAGAAGAACAAAAATTGGCTTTTGCACCATGACAATGCCCCTGCTCACACATCGTTATTTGTGTGTGAGTTTTAGGCCAAAAAAGGACACACTTATGATGCTGCAGCCACCGTATTCCCCAGATCTGGTCCCCAGTCACTTTTTCTTGTTCCTGAAACTAAAGAGGCCCATGAAAGGACGATGCCACCCTACGATTGACGAGATAAAAACTGCATCAAAGGAGGAGCTGGGCAAGATCACAAAAAAATTTTAGAATTGCTTCGAGGATCGCAAAAAACATTGGCGCAAGTATATAATATAAAATGGGGATTACTTTGAAGGGGACAAAATAGATATTCATGAATAAATGAATAATTTTTGAAAAATACAAAAGTTGGGGTACTTTTTGAACAGACCTTCTATCTGCTAACCTTATAAAACTGTCCAAGACAATTTTTGTGATATGCTAGCAATTCCAAGAGACTATTTGAAGGGTATTTATTTTGCATTTTTCCACTGACATCTTAGTTGTGTTTCTGAACTCCAGGGTCATACCTTGGGAATTAAAGACTTGTTCATTCAATGAAAGAAAGTTGTAGGGATTACAAAGTGTGTCCGGAAAGTAATGCAATTTTTTTTGTCCTGGTACTTAAAACAGAGCATTCAAATTGATTAGGTCAGGTGGGGAGGGCTCTCTCAGCTTCGAAGCGATGCCTTCGCCAGTCTGCTTGGCGCATTTGGGATGTCAGGATTGCTGTCTCTGTGTACCCCTGTTTAATGCCTGTGTCCCAAAATTCGATGGAATCGTCACTCAAGGAAAGTTACACAATAAAAGTTTTGTTCGAAACTGAACAAATCTCTTGTGGAGACCAATAAATTGATTGTACAAGTTTATGGCAAAAGTGCTTTATCATAGCATTTAAGGATGGCCGGCAAGAGGTGACCAACAGATCCCGCCCTGGATGATCGTCAAACAGCACGACCAGTGACAATTTGGCCCGTGTGTGAGATCGGTTAAATTCCGACTGTCAGTTGAGTGCCTGAATGATTGAAAAAACTCAAAATTCCCAAGACAATTGTAAGCGAACTGATGACCGATAAATTGGACATGAGGAAGCTGGGAAGACTGACTGAAAATGTATCGTCCGAGTTAGAAAGGAGATCACCAGTGCCCAGAAGCTCCACCATGACAATGCCACACCGCCATGCGCATCCATGATTACCAGGCAAAGCACAACTTGTCAATGCTATCCCAACCCCCCTCCAGTCCGCGCATGGCTCTGGCTGACTTCTTTCTCTTCCTGAGGATCAAGACCGTCTCTTTTCAGGATGGTTCTTGACTTGAAAGGAATCCATTTTGGGTTGATTGAAGCCATCCAACCTGCGGTGATGAGGGCCCTTGCCGAGGTCCCCATTGAAGTCTTCCAGGAAGCGCACTGCTCATGACAGAGTTGCTGGAAAAAGTGTGTGTATGCCCAAGGGAATTACTTCAAAGAATATCAAACTTTTGTAACAATATCTGCATTCAATACTTTCCGGAAACACCTTGTATTTTAAATTCCTTGTGTGGGGAACAGTCAAAACCAATCAACATAGCATCAAAACTCTGGTTAGCCCTTACATTTATGAATGTCCTTTTTATTGTATTAAAGAAACCTTGATTCCTTTGAAACTGGAGTCTCAATGTGCATCAATATCGTACCAGGAAAAGGTTATTTATTAAGGAGGACTTTGGCTGAGAGATTTTTTCCCATCAGTGTTAGTTTCCATCATAAACAGGGAAAGGTGGTCGACCATATATAATGGCTATAGAACAATAGGCTTGTTTTCGCAAACAGCGTAAGTGCGATCATGTATAAGAGGATGAAGATCAGGGTAAATGACTTCTTATGAGTTGATCACTTTGGTTTGAGGAAGGGGAGAGGCACACATAATGCCATGGCAGATTGGTAGGAACATGTCTCAGACGATTCAGGTGCAAGTGGTAGATGGACAGAGGAGGCAGTGTTGGAAGGAGACCGAAAGAAGGAGAAGGGGTTGTCCATTATTGACATACTTTCCAGCATGTATACATGGAGGAAATGATTAAAGAGGCATAATGGGGAGAAATGGAGATGGGACTGAAAGTTGGTGGACAATCGATAAAATCAATTAAGTTTGCTGATGACCAGGATCTAGTTGGTCAGTCAGCAAAGGGGTTGCAAGCACTGCTGTGTGAATTGGGTGCAGTAGAGGTGGGATGAGAATCGGTGTAGATGGAAAAAAGTTTGGTGGTTTCTTAAGAATGAGAAAAGCTAAGTTAAACGGTTAAATTGGAGTTCATAAACTGGAACTGGTGGAACAGTTTACATATCTCGGGAGTATTTTGGCCCAAAATGGTCAAAGTGTGTGGTAGGGACGTAAAGAGAAGAGTTACATTGGGCTTGCGAGAAGCTTTCCCATGGAGGAGGGAATTGATGACTTGAGACATTAAGTAAGGATGTTGAGAAAAGGCTTGTTAAAACTTTGATGTGGAGTGTATTTTTGTATGATCTAGAGACCTGGTTTTATGTTTACTTATGGAAGTGTCGCATTTGAATTCACATGATTTATTCATTTTCCCTTTCAGTTTTGGGAGATGGACACCCAATGATGCTGATGACCAACTCAGTGGACGAATTGGGAATGTCATCCGAAGTGGTCGAAGGGAATGGATCCTCCTCCTCCCACGGTGTGTCTCTCCACTTCTCTTGAATCCTCAAATTTTAATGCAGTTTTTGAATCGATCCTAGATTGCTTGCCCTGAAACTTTTGTTATCATTTTAAAACATCTGTGTGACTGGCCTAGTTGGTGCATACTTGAACCAATCGGGTCACCCCGCCAACGAGAGGCAGGGGAGTGCTGCCATGACCCACAGTTTAAACTCAACGCGGTCCTGTGCATTGTATTTTGATTGAAAACAATAACAGAGTCCACTTCTTGATAATATACTTTGTTATCATTCCGTGGAAATTCCATGAGCGAGCATAGCTGTGGATAACACGAAGAATTGACTACAATTGACAGGCTGATGCCACTTTGGCAAAACAATGATGAGGGTGTTAGTTGCCATTACTCGCACGTAAGGTGCTGACCTTGGGAATTGACATTAGTCTTCTGTGCTATAGAGTTGGCTGGAGAAATTTCATCGATTTCCCTGTGGACGTTTGAAAACTTGAGTGTTAAGCTCCTCTGAAAATGCGATCATAAGGAAATATGATGATCTTACTTTTCAATAACATGGTTGATTTGTCATGGAAGGGCACACAAAGGTGCGCTCTCTCGTCAATTTTTCTCAATGAATTTCTTCGAAGATCCTTGATAAGAACTGTCCAAGAAATAACCTAATGAGGAGAGGACGAAGTGAATGGAGATGATGAAGGTAATGGGGGAGAGAAGAAAGGTTAAAGAAAGGTGATGAGAGGAATGGGAAGAACAGGAGAAGGGAAGAATTCAGATGAGAACATGGGGAAGAACGTGAGACAGGAAAAAGAAGGATGAAACATAAGAAAACACGTTACTAAATTGAGACAACGGGGTTTTGGCAACATAACACGCCAAGTGAAAATGATAGATGCCTGGGAACAACTGAATTTTTGAGAGTTTGGACCTTGCCTAAAATGCTTCCTAATTGGTCCATGCAAAACCCCAATGCTAGCTTTTCCACTCTCGGCAGTTAATTTGGTTCGGCCTCTTAAGTCACCAGGTTATTTTAAAATGATGATGATGACAAGAAATCTCTTACAGTGCCCATGACTTGAACAATGCCCAAGAATTAGTTTTTAAAATTGTGTTTACTATCTAATGTTTACAGATCTTGTTAGCTGAGTTTTAGATTTGAAAAATGTGGTACCGTTTCACCTGGAGGGTTTAGTTTCCAATTACTTCAGTATATTTGGGTAATATTTTCTTAGTGAACAGATTCCATTGAGCAGAAGCTGGAATTTAACTGTAGGTAAAACTAACATCTCAAAGTTTATTGTCTTTTTTGAGGGATCTGTTGGGACTTCAAGTTGGTGAGCTCAATGTATGAATCAGTCGAGAAAGCGAAGATCTAACTCTACCGGGATTTATATTCCGTGTTGGTCCATATTTCTGGGGCGACAGTTTTGCTGGCGTTACAGTTGGCATCTTCAGGTCAGTAGTCGGTGATGGCAACGCCAGTGAAACTTTTCTCCCCGAAATATGGACCAACATGGAAAGTAAATCCCAGAAGACTTAGATCTTCAATATCTACACTCCATGGAAACCTTCACAAGAAGTCTTAGAAATTATTTTATTCAATTTTAATGGATAGACTAAGCCAAAAAAAATGTTTTTATTTACCACTGTGAATGTCATGAAATTGGTCTTGTTTTGACACTTTGAATTGCAATTAGGATAGCAGGATTGGTAGTTGTTTTCCCTCAGAGTTTCAACTCAATTTATTGGCAATATCCCAACTCTTGGTGTTTATGCCGTGAGGTTTGACTTGCTCTTCATAGTTCCTGAATCAAGGAATTCTCACTTCAGTATTTGTTTGCCAGTTATTATTTTGTGTTCATAAATTACGTACCAAATTACATTTATGGCTGGCCTATGACTGCATATTCTTTTTAAGTCAGCTATTTGACGACGGGCTTTGGAGCTAGAGTGAACATCGATGCATTAATTTCTGATTCCAGGACTTTCTTCTTTGTTTGAAGTTGTTTTTCTCCAAAAGTGAAATGAGGTGTGCTTCCTTGCTTTTTTTTAATTTTTAAATTATATTCCTCTGAATATCAGCCCTGCAAATATGTTTAACAGTCTCCCAAGGTTGTTTCCCTGTCACGTCATGAGAGGACGCTCAGTGCATGCAAATGTTGATATTTTGTGTTTTTCATTCCAGATTTAAGAAATTCCTACATTGTAATGGGGTTGCCCAGTGGACTAGAAGAAGAAGTTGCTGTGATTACTGAATCTAGTTTTGTGCATTCTACAGGTAATGGATCGCCTCGTTGTGATTTCATCTCGGTATAATTGTTCACTCGCATTAATTAGGAATGCTGCTATGGTGGTGCTCAATGAGAGTGGTTCTGTTTTCAAAGGAACAATCTGAATATTTTGTACGGGTATTCTAGGTGATCTCTGTGAATCACTGTGAGGCCTCTTGCCAGTAACAAATGGCCTCACAGTTGTTCTACTGTCTCATCTCATGACTGCGCACTTCATTCCCCCAGGAGGGTCTCACTGACCCACAGAAATTTCTTTCTACATTTTTATCATGTTTTCCCCAGCTTTCAGTACGAGCTCTTAAAGTTTTTGTCTATATTATGTGTAATGGTACACTAAAATTAGTTTTTGCTGAAATATCAGAATTGTTAATGGGAATTAAAGTTAAAAATGATAATCGAGAGATAATGATTACCAACTAATATAATGTTAGTTGGTAATCTGCCAGCATAGGTAACCTAAACTGTGCAAAATGTTTTTCCTAGGGGAAGTTGTCAGGTTTCCAAAGTTTCTTTTTATTATAGTATTTCCACACACCATAAGAATTACTGTGATTTTTCATGTCATAATTTTGGAAAAATATTTGAATCAGGCAGAATAGGATCGAATTTGATTTGACGTTAACACATAATTCAAAGATAATTGAATTTTTTCATTGAAAAATTAACATGTAAATCAACGTTTCTTCCGAATAGAATCCCAGGAATTTGTCATCAGTGCTGCTAAATCATTTCCAAAGTTTGTTTTCACTTTCCTCATACACAATGTCTTCTTCACTTCCATCTAGTGCATATTAAAAAAGACACATTGCCTGATGGTCTTGCTTTTAACTTTCCGCCAGGACTTTTCAAACCAATCACAAACCCTTGAAATCAATGACTGTTTCATTCTTCCTATCAGTGTGACGTCATGAGCTGGTGCCTTATAACCATATTAAATTGGCAATGTTTTTACCATTGTACTGGGTGCGGTGCTAATATCTGGACCAATTTCAATTTGAATTTCCCGCCACATCGTAGTTCCACTGTAGGTCAAAATTTGCATTCTAGAAAGCTATAGGCATCTAGTAAACAGTCATAACATCAAAAATGGCCGAGATGTTACGTACAAGTATGGAGTACAATCGAAGAGCTGCTATTATCAAGAGTGTTTGCGCTGGACGTTATATTTCGAAATAGTTCGATTCTTCTGGTACTCCAGATCAACTGTATTTTATGAAATTGTGGCTAAGTATAATGCTGCAGATAAGTCTGGGGAGGGTTTTGCTAACCCGGCGAGGATATCTCATTCAAGGAAGCACGTGTTTGTCTGGACTTAGGGCCGCACCATGTACATCTGGTACATATGTACACACCATTCATGAGTCTCTCCCCCATGACGTCCCTGAAAAATTGTTGATACTACCTTGATCAAAAAGTTCCCGGAATAACCACCGTGTGGCGCTCCCATCGTTCCGATTTGAGTTCTGTTTTTTTTGTTAAATTGGTACATCTGTTGTTGATATTCCCTTTAAATCTTAGTGTCATAGTTTGACATTTGCAAAAGTTACGTAGCCAAGAGTACATCTATCTCTGTGTGTGTTGGCGATTTTTTACAATTTCAGAAATGGATTTAAATTTGCAACAACGAACTTGTATTAAATTTTGCGTAAAAAACGGATTTAGTGGCGCACGGACATTGGAAATGTTGGAAAAGTGTTTCGGCAACGATTCTCTAAAAAAAACGGTCGTTTACCAGTGGCACGAGCGGTTCAGAAGTGGTCGTGAGTCAATCGAAGATGATGAACGCAGTGGCAGACCATCGACATCGAAAGTCGGTGAAAAAATTGATAAAGTAAAAGAAATGTTGGTCAATAACCGCAAATTAACCATCAGAGAAATAGCGGAGGACTTGAACATTGCCTATGGATCCGCCCAAGACATTGTGGTTAATGATTTGGGTTTCCGTCGTGTAGCAGCAAAAAGACCTCAATTTCATGCAAAAAAGAGACCGTGTTGACGTCGCAAAAGACATGATTTGCGAGGCTGAATCCGATCCCACATTCATCAAAAGGGTCATTACTGGAGACGAGACGTGGGTTTATGAGTACGACACGCAATCCAGACATCAGGCAAGTGAATGGCGTTCACCAAATGAGCCGAGACCTAAAAAAACACGTCGTTTTCAGTCAAAAAAGAAGGCAATGCTGACGGTTTTCATGGATTACAACGGTGTAGTGCATCATGAATTTTTGCCAGAAGGCCAGACAGTAAACAAAGAGTATTATTTGGGCGTTATGAGACGTTTGCGTGAAGCAATTCGCCGAAAGAGACCAGAAATGTGGGCAGAAAACTCGTGGATTTTGCACCATGATAACGCACCGTCGCACAGTGCTATCATTATTCGTAATTTTTTGACGAAAAATGCAACAAATACCATCCAACAGCCACCGAATTCACCTGATTTGGCTCCCTGTGACTTCTTTCTGTTCAATCGAGTTAAAAAACCATTACGGGGAACGCGTTTTAGCAGCCGAGAGGAAGTAATGGAAAAATCGCAGGAAGCACTGATGGACATACCGAAAACCGACCGTAACTTTTGCAAATGTCAAGTTATGACACTAAGATTTAAAGGGAATATCAACAACAGATGTACCAATTTAACAAAAAAAACAGAACTCAAATCGGAACGATGGGAGCGCCACACGGTGGTTATTCCGGGAACTTTTTGATCAAGGTAGTATATGTGCATGTTGCTAATTTTCTCAGTTCAATTAAAATAATTTTTGTTGTTACAGTAATACCATTCTTCTTGCAAATTATTCTCCAGTTCTTCACATGTGTTCCTCAAGCTTTAGAAATTTAAGAGCGAGTGAACACAAAGTTTGTTTTACTTAATCTTTACTTTACTCTGAGTTTATGAGGAGATAGGTGATGTACAGGCAGAGGGGTGACATCTGAGGGGATTTATTTGTGAATTTTTTTTAGGAAGTCCTTCAAAGGAATATCCAAACTTATAATAAAGGCAACCATATTCTATGCCTAATGTCGGCAAAAGATACTTATTTTTCTGGCGAATGGCTTTTCATATGATACCCTTTTAATACCCACAAGATTCAGGCTGTTTTTCAAGCACATTTGATGCCACAAAAGTGTATCAAATGGAGATACGGTAGTTAAAATAATGGCTGACCTTATTTATATATCCTTTTTATTTTAATGTCAGTTAATATTGCTTTAAAAAAGGTTGAAAGAAATAAAAACAAATTTTAATCAAGCAAACACTGGAAATTCTAATGAAATAAGGACAATTTGCACTTTTCCACAGTTTATTTAACGTACGACGCGTACCTGATGATGACTATGTGAGTTGAAACGCGTCGTACATTAAATAAACTGTGGAAAAGTGCAAATTGTCCTTATTTCATTATGATGAACTTCCACGACCTCAAGCCTGAATCTGTTGAACTGGAAATTCTGCTAGATACGAGGGTAATCCCCGAAGTACCCGACCCAACAAAGAAAACACAAATATTTTGAAAAAAAAATGTATTTATTTTTCAACGTAATCTCCTTTCAACTCCATACACTGTTCCCAGCAATGTTCAATAAGTTCGAGACCCTATTCATAATAAGAAATATCTTGCTCCTCAAAATAGCCATTAACTGCCGACATCACTTCTTTACAGTTGGAAAATCTTTGACCACCGAGCCGTTTTTTCAAGTTTGCGAAGAGAAAATAATAATTCGAGGTGGCTAAACATGGCGAATAGGGTGCATGAGGTAGCATTTTAAGCTTTAAATCATGAATTTTGGCGATTGCAATAACGGATTTGTGAGCTGGTGCATTGTCTTGATGAAACAACACTTTCTTCTCAGCTTGATGTCTTCCCTCAAACGTTGCAATAAGTTTGCATGATACTTGTCATTGATATTTTTTCCTTTTTCAAGATAAATAATGAAATTCATCCCACGCGCATCCCAAAAAACCGGCGCCATGACCTTGCCTGCAGATGAAACGGTCTTCGCCTTCTTTGGAAACCCTCCCGAACACATTGTTTAGATTGATCTTTTTTCGCGGGTGTGAAGTAATGTACCCATATTTCATCCATAGCTGTGAAATGGCGCTAAAATTCTGAATTGTTGCTATGAAACTTTGCTAAACACTCAATTGAAACATCTTCGTAACACTGGTTTTGCTCGAGTGTGAGCAAACGCGGCACCCATATTATACGGAGCTTTCTGAAGTCCAAATTTTCAGTTAATATGCAATATGCCGCAATTTATGAAATGTTTACTATGAAAGTGCGCTAGCTCGCGCACTTTCAGTGGACGATCATCCAGTATCTCTTTGTGGATTTTCTTCCCCGTTTCTGGAGTCGTCACCTCATTTGGTCGACCAATGCAATGCTCGTCTTGACAGCTCGTAAGGCCTCGTTTAAACTCTGCTACCCAATATTTTCCTGTTGTAAACGAAGGAGCAAACTCACCCAGAGTAGAATCCAGTTCAGCTTTTATATGGGTTGGGCTGAGGTTTTTCAAATGAAAGTATTATATCATATAACGATGACCAATTTTCTCCATTTTCACAAATTCACTGAAAACCTTCACTATTGATGGCTGACAAACAAATACTAAACAATGTGGCATCTTCAAACTTCAAACATATGCTTTGTAGATTGCGTAATTTCTAATACAGTGATATGTTTAAATACTACTATCATCCCCAGATCTGGCCGAGTACTTCTGGGACCATCCTCGTAGAACAGCATAGAAAACTTATGGTGGGTGGGAAACCTGAGGTCTTGCTTTTAATGTTCAGAATTTGGCCTCTTTTACATATACAGTAAAACCAGTTGTTTGCACTCTTCTCGGGATTCCAGGAAAAGAAGTGATAAATATAGGAAAATACAAATAGCGGGAATAGGAGAATTTTCACAATTGAAAATGTTCTATTTTCTCCTCATCTTTCCATTGCCAAACAGGTACAATATAAATCCTAACAAGCAATTGAGTCACACTTAATGCAAGAGCATCTGAGCCTCCTCTCAATATGACTAGTGCCAACATTTTTCGAAGAAAATAATTTTTTTTTGATCCAGAGTATTTTTGATGTGATGAAGCAAGTTTCAATGCATTCAATTATTCGGGAGTGCACTCTGTTATATCTGTTGCGTGCAGGCAGTGCAAATGATCCCAGTTTCCATGGGCCAGTTCTTGTGTTTTCCACCCTTCTGTTCTTGTTTGGTTCAGAAGTCATTTCCATTCCTCATAATTTCAACTTGTGTGCGATGTGAGTAGTCTCCTTATTTTATGCATCCCTGTTGCAATGCATAAATTATGCAGCTAACCATTAGTCATCCAATGTATTCATTACATTGCACAAATGTTTTCCTGGCTGACTGAGGTTAAGTCCAAGTAGTTCACATTTCTGTTACCAGTGGTGCTCTGAACTGCTTCACCATATTCAAAATCTCCCTCTCTCGTACTTTTCAGGAGTACACATATGAAACAAAGTCAAAAACTTTTCATAAATGCTGATGTGCATGTGTAGCTGTTTTAGAATGTGAATTTTTTTTAATATCCAGCTCATAGTGATGCGAATAGCTTGAATGCTGAAAATGAAATCATATAAATAAGGAGTACGGCATGAATAGGAAATCATATGGGACATATTCCAAGAAACTGCGGGAGATGCCCCGGCAGTAACTTTTAACGGAGTCATCCGCTAATATGCATTTCAATGCAACAATTTTAGTGCGTAAAAGTCATTTCCCTTGGCTTGGATTTGAAACTCGGAAATTTGCCTGTGACATTGTACATAGGATATTTTGTCACAACATCTTGTTACTTTAAAGCCCCCAAAATTTCAGTGTCTTAAGAGGATACCTCGATAGCTTAACTGACTAAAGGATTCAACCGAACATATAGGGATCCGTATCAAATTCCGGTTAAGGCGAATGATTTTTACATTCTGAAATTCTTGCAAATCCATATGAGGCATGATGAAAATGTTATGAATAATGGGAAAATTGAAATTCCGATGATGCAAATTCGAGTTTTGACCATCTTTATTGCACCTGATTATATAAACAAATTGGCATTGTGTCTATTACTTAAGTTTTCATGGGCTTGGGCGATATATTTTTGATAAAACTTTAAAATACACTCAAAATATTTTCCCCCCAAATCTCAATTTTATTTACTCCTCAAGTGAAAGTATTTTTTCTATCAACCTTGAAATTCCTATCTATAATGGAAATTGTTATGCTACCTCTGTACATTTAAGAAATTGCTCTATTTATTGTGGTGAAATACATACCGTATTTGATGACCTATAAAACTACCTTTTTTCAAAAATTATGGTTAAAAATAACACTCTCATCTGATATGTGAAGGTTCGCACTCCTGGGCTTAACATTCAATACCAAATGTTATTTTTATGCCATTTGGTCGGTACTACCTATTTTGGCTCTATTATATTTATATTATTATATTTACTTATGTAAAGAGGCATGGGAAGAACTGGAGATAGGAATCACTCGTGAAGAAGGGAAAAATTTTCCCAGTTTGTTTTTTTCCATGAAACAAATTTTTTTAATGAAATTAATACTGCCAATAGGTTTGGCAGGGAACTCCTAAAATCACTCAGGTTTGCTGATGACCAAGCTTTGGTTTGTCAGTCAGCCAAGGGGTTGCAAGCATTGCTGAGTGAATTGGAAATTCAGTGCGACAGGTATTGGATGAGAATCAATATCAATAAAACAAAGGTTATGCGATTTGCCGGAAAGAGGAAGGCTCAGCTTAACATTAAAATTGGAGGGAAAAAACTAGAGCAGGTAGAACAGTTTATGTATATAGGCAGTGTTTTGGACCATAATGGTCAAAGTAGTAGGGACGTAAGGAGAAGAATTGCGCTAGGCAAAGAGGCATGGGAAGAACTGGAGATAGGAATTAGAGTTGGCAGGGAATTCCTAAAATCACTTAGGAATCACTAAATCCATTGACAGGGATGTTGAGTAAGGATATTAAGAAAAGACTCATAAAAACTTTGATATGGAGCGTAGCTATGTACGGTGCGGAAACGTGGTCATTGAAGCAGGAGGATAGATGTAGATTGGAGGCTTTTGAAATGTGGGCGTGGAGAAAAATGGAGAAGGTGAAATGGACAGAGAAGAAAACAAATGAGGAAGTACTTTGTATGGTGGGCGAAGAGAGGGGATTGATGGGAGAAATCCTATGGAGGGAGGAAAAGTGGATGAAAGGGGGCATTGATCAGTAGTGGGATGTTGAAAACTGTAATAGAGGGGAGAATGTTAGGCAAACGTGGAAAGGGCAGGAACAGGATAGGGATGTTGGACGGGATGAAGGAAGTACTCATAGATGAAGAGGGACCTGATGTAGACTAGGTTGCTGGATTGTGTTTTGTTAGGAGTCACAAAATATTTATTTGGTAGTTGTGTCCATCCAAAAACCTAAACTAACCAATAGATTACCTTAACCTTTTGCACTCGGATGTCGAGTGTGACTCTGCACGGTTAGCAACAGCAGCGGCTCGTATGTCGAGCATGCTTGCATCACTCGAAAAGGAGTTTCACCACCAGGAGAATTGGGTTTTTTGTCTAATTTTTCCAATGACTTTTCTTGCAATCATCTGCATGAAAGGACAAGTAAAGTAAAGCTTAATTAATAGCATGGCTGGTTTTATAAATGAATATTATCGACCCACAATATCGTTGTCGACATAAATGCTGTCTCCAAGGATGCCACCACCTACGCAGATGTTTTTTGTTATCTATTTACTCTGTCGTAAGTTCTTTTTCATTTGCATTGTTCGCCCTTCATTACTTGGAAGTCAGCTAAATGTAAAGCAATACCTTTGAGAGATGATCTGTGTCTTAAAAAAGATCGCCAGAATGTAAACTTACCTCAGTCAGCTGTTCTATAGTTCATTGCTTTCTAGTTTGGACTCTTTCATTTCCTTTTCTCCCTAGTGCCCCCTGTTTCATCAAACGTTCAAAATGGAGGCAGGAAAAGTGGATGAAAGGGGGTTTGACCAGCAGTGGGATGTTGAAGACTGAGCAAACAAGGAAAGGGAAGGTACCGGATAGGGATGTTAGATGGGATGAAGGGAGGAAAGAAGTACTCAGAGATGAAGAGGGACTTGTTGTAGAGTGGGAAGTTGGCTATTGTTTTGTTAGGAGAGACAAAGTATATATTTGTTGGTTGTATCCATCCAAAACCTACCTTAACTGGTAGATTACTTAATAATAATAATTATTATTTTTATTTATACCAATATTTATATTTATGCTAAATGAAATCGTAAATCAAAATAATTCCTTAGGGTATGACCGTTGATGATAAAATGCTTTGCACGTCTCCATTTTCAGTCACTCCCTTGAATGAGTTGCTGTCAACACGACCAAACGGAGAAGTCGGTAGTGAATTGCCTCAGGTCCTTGAAAACCAGGTAAATGAACTTTTGTTGTGCCATCTACTTAGATCAAGTCTTTCAGTTTGTAGAATTTTATTATCTAAACTGTTTTTATGTGGTAAACCCTCGCAAAGCATGTTGGTTGTGCATCTTGAATAAAAAGAGGTTTCAGGCGTGATGTGGTGAAATATCAAGATCAATTAAAAATTGACAATTTTCCACAAATTCAAATTTAATGGGACCGGTTTCAATGTAACTACATCCATTGTCAGGTAACAGGCTTTAATCATGATTCCAGTGTACATTTATACTGAAAAGCAAGCAAGGGTAGGATGGTGTAAAAGAGGGAGGGCCGTAGAGAAAGCGAACCATCACATATTTAATTGGGTTGTAAAAATTGGTTTCCAAGAAACTGTGAGATTTTCTGTGACCTCTTCATTGAGGTTAGGAGAGTATGGATGGACTGGATAAATTATTTCCAATCAATAGTTTGAGAATTACTAATATTATTCAAAAATTTGGAGAAAATAGGCAAAAGGGTCCTATTTTAAAAGGTAAGAACATCAACATACTTACAAGGGTTGGCTGAACACTATTGCACACATGCTTGCAGACCACAGACAAAATGACCTACAGAAGCACTCCTGGTGGCATGTGGAGGTAACATTCCCCCTCAACGCCCATGCTCACGTCTGAGGTCGTTTCATTCATCCAATGTATTTCGAGAAGTGGTGTTGGATTTTTTAACTGGTGAAAAAGTGACTCCTCATCCGTGAGATTCATCGTAGTTAAAAGGCTGTTTATGATGACGATGCTGTTGATAGGTCTACTGTAAATCAATGGGTAGTAAAATTTCGTGGTTGCAAGCCTGGAAATTGCCATAATTGTTGATGAAACACGCAGCGGACATCCGATCACTGCCACAGACGATAAACATCGCAAACTCGTCAAAGATTTGATTCAAAATGAAATAACCAGCAAATCACTCGAAAGCATATCACAAACGATGATGGAATACCCAAAATGTTAAAGGCAGCCTGGCTCCAATAATCTTGCAACATGACAACGCTCGTCCACACACCTCGGGCGCAACTGGAGAGGCTCGGCGAAACATGAAATCCCAACCGATTCCACACCCTCCTTAATTCCCCCGATCTTTTTCCTATAGCTCAAGAGACACCTCAAAGGGTAATCATTACACCTCGGACGATGAGGTGAAGGCAGCCGTCAAGTCAAGTGGGTTCGAAAAAAAATTGGAAGAGTTTTTCAGTGACAGAATTAAAAAAACTTGTTGCACGTTGGGAGAAATGTGCTAGCCTTAATTGGTGACTATGTCGAAAAATAAATGAATGGTTTTGAAACTTAAGAATTGTATTTTAGTGTACTTTTTGCCCGATCTTGATATTTGTTTTTGTTTGCGCTCTCCCTAGTTGCAATGAAGTCATAGTAAAATATACTTTTTCCAACATTTTTATTGACATAGGATCAGTGTTGATAAAGGTAACAGTTTAGTAGTGTATAGTTGGATGTGAAAATGTATGTATAATATTGTAGACCTTATGGTAGTGTTCACACAAGGTTCATGGTTAGACTAATGTACACCCAAGGCATTTAAGTAAAATCAAGATCATTGAAATAATGTGAAATTTATTTTTAAATTTCAATTTCTCCCAAACTTAAAGGCAGGTGGATTTGCTATGCGAATCGGGAATGCAATATGGGAATTTATGACAGAAACAATGTTCCATTTATTGGTGAGATCTGTTTATTTTTGGCATGGGCCATAGCACACGAAGTCTCCCGCTAAAACCAAAACTATGAGATTGAGTTAACTTTGTGGAAACCATTGACCTGTGAAGAGGTTGTGTAATAGTCTTAAGGAAAAATATGTAATTGGATAATTAACGTTTGAAAGAAAAATGTGAAGAAAAGTACGACGTATTGTTGGAGAAAATTAGGATTAATTTGTGAATGGGCAGCCATATAACTAGTGGCAACCCTGTGATAATTATTAGCAAACTCCAATGTAAATTCGAATGTACTCTTTTTAGATTTTTGATCAAGGTAGAATGAGTCATGTTTTATTAAAAAAATGTGTCTCTCTGACATTTTCGGCCATGCTCTCCCTCGGGAGACTATCATCTTTCGCTCATTTCCTTCTGAAGGACCTGTCCAGCTTTGGCATTGGAGATAAGGGAGAAGCTCTCGTCTCCGGTGGTGGTTTTGTGGACCAGGAAGGCTCTGCGAGGACCAGGTACACTTTGACCGATGTGGTGAGGGAGAGGGAGGTGAGGAGGAAGCAGAACCATCTGGGGGAAGAGCCAGGCTGCATGGTGGGCGCGGTTGGGTCTCTCGGAGAAGAAGAGGACAACAACTGCCAGTTGGAATCTGCGAGGGACTCCATTATGGGAGCTGGGTCCTCAAGCATTCTCGGTGTGCCCTCCAAGGACATAGTGCTGCCTCAGGAGTCATCCCCCTGCCTTCTGCTGCAGGTACGTCCCGATTGAAGGGTGCCCCGCACAAATTGCTTCCTGAAGTGTACAGTGACTTCCCAATGTCCGAATCCCAATCAGGACCGGCCACGTCAAGTCAAAGAGCACGGGGCTGTATTGGGTCGAGGTGGACCAAATTATGACTAATGATTAGAGGGGCCAGCCTGAGGTCTCATTAAGGCAAGAATTTTGTGTGGTAATGCAGTACATTTGTAACTCGGTTGGCATACTGTTATATTATTTGGCTGCCTACTGGTCGGCCCAGGTTCAAATCTGAATTCCTCTGGACATGCCTAACTTCAACCAAGTAGTAGTTGTAGTTATTAGGGAAGGCGACCGGCAGCTTAGGTCATTTGCGCCATTAGGGATGGACTGGAGAGGGATGAAGGGTGGGAGGAAACTTGGCTTCAGCATTAGATTATTCTTAACAAAAGGTACCATGGGGTCCGCAGTTTAACGTCCCATCCGACGGACGTTGCACTCACTCAAAGTTCTCTCCACAAAGCACCTCAAGTAGGGATCGAGATACATCTGAAAAATATTTGTTGTCTCCAGGATTTGAGTTTAGGCCCTCTGGTTGGGAAATCAGTACGTTAGCAACTGCGCAATCTCGATTCCCCATGTCAACCAACCACCTGTGTCAACTGCTATCTTCTTGGAATAAAATTTTTTGAACATTTCTCCGTTTTGAAATCTGGAGAATTAGAGAAAAGTGCCTAATTCTCTTTGTTTTTGGGTCACATTTTTTGAGCATTGGCGTCTCGTCAATGTTTAAGATTCTTGTTCTCGCAAACACTGCAGCAGGACAGTTTGGAATTGCTTAATTTTTTTTGGTTAAGTTTGCATCCTTGCTATCATGTCCCTTGACATGCATGTTGATGTTAAAAAACCATTCAGATCAATTGAAAACTTTATGTATTACACAGAAATAATTTATTACGGTACGAATAGTTTCATTGCATGTTGTGCCATTCCATGGTACTGTTGTGTCATAATGGATTGTCTTTGTGGAATCAGCAAAGTTTTTGGTTGAATTGAAGATGAGATTTTGCAAAGTTGTGCCTGCAACAACCATTGATTGTTGATTGTCTTTTATGTTTGGCCTCAGGATGACCTACCGGAAACTCTCTTTCGAGTCAGCGGTTCGATGGACGGCACAGTTCACAGAGAGGGTGTGATCAGTGTTGGAGATGTTGACGGCTTGGATGTTTCCGTCAGCGGTGTTGGAGGACAGAACACCAGTCAGTTGGATCCCCATCAGGTGTTGGTGCCTGGTGTTCTGAGTGCCGCGGGTTTCCAAGTCTTGCTCCTTAGCCCCCCTTCCATGGATTCTCCGAGGAACCACGACTTCCCCCCTGAGTCGACCATAAACTTGAGGGACCTTGAGTAAAAGGGAGGGGGGGGCAGCGGTGTGACCCTGGAAGTAATCCCATGAGGAACTTCTTTGGGGGTTCAATTGTCCATTTTTCCTGTAGACGGAATGAATGTTTGTCGGGAAGCTTATTGCTATTTTTTTTAAATCACTGCCATCATCATAAAAAATTGTCAATGTCTTATGTTGCAAGATGTGCTATTCATTGATCAAAGAAATGAATTAATTTGCTTGGTCAATGTGATATCATGTGGTTGGAGAAAATACGCAGTTCATTGGTGGATGGAAATTTTGAAAAAAGAGTGGTTATTTTTTGAAAAAAAAATTTAAAGATGGAGCTTTGACAGTGAATAGTGGGTCAATTAATTATTGTTCAATATTGGTCAATTTTATGTTAATTTCTGGCAATATGTGTATTTTTGTCATTCAGATTGGTCAAGATTTCGCTGGGATTTTGATATTATTTCTCAGCATCCATTCTCAGTAATTGTAACAAGGCCAGAAGAGGGAAAACTGATCGCAGTTAATTGTTTTTCTGGAATGACTTGAGATGACGCTTATTAACCTCCATAGATGTGTGGGTTTCATGCCCTGTGTGCCCACCATTTTGGCATTAAACCCAGCAAACTATGCATGCCAATGTCTGCCTGGAAAAATTCCAATCACGTTATTGTGTTACCCAAGTGAACTTATGGGAATTCTGCGTGTGAATATTTCAGTGGAAGCACTTTTGTGGCTGAATTATCACCGATCGCAACCTCCTTTGATTCTCTCTACAGTTGCATACTTCCCTCATCCATCTTTGTGATTCGATCGTGCCATTTCTCCCCGAGATTTTTTACGTGACGACTGTGCTATGGTGGTAGTTCAACACCCCTTTATATATGTATGCACAGCTTGGTCCCAGAGGCTGAAGTGGACCCGACCTGCCTGCTCACCCATGGTTGTGAGTTTCAACAGTAATTTTACTGTATATGGCTGCGTAGTAATTTTACTGCTTGCCTCACTACATGCCGCTCTGATGTTGTCTTGAAATATGCACTGGAGTCACGGAAAATGTTTTTCCCTTCCTCCAGCAAAGAAAAACTAATTTGTTAAATACCATCTACAAAAAATTCTAGCTTGGAAAAATTTTTTCGTTCCATGTTATCGTGTAGCCTCCGCAGTTTCTGGCTAATGAGAGCAAAAATATTTGCAAGCCTTTTATTTGCAAATTTTCTCTTACGACGTGCTCATCGAAGCAATATTATGTTTTTTAAGTGATGACAGATGTCTGCTTTTGCCAAATTTGATAAGTTTTTCTTAAGTTTACTGCGACCCAGGTGGTATTCATTTTAAAATTGTCTTGAAAATGATGAAAATGGAATGGTGTTTGCATCATCCGGAATCATGAATAGATTCCCTTACACACGTATTCGGGTATGATTCGGTGAAGTTCATCAGCTGATCCTGTTTCAGAGTCCCGTGGCGTTCTTCAGAAATGTGCACTTGTGATGTGTTGAGGTTCAGTGTGGAATCAGCAAACTGTAATTCATGGATACTATTGTGTTTTCATTGTGTTTCTAAGGGAGGGAATATCTGGGCGATGCAGCAGTGTACAATTTCATCCCCTTCTTCAATAATATTGTGTGTTGTTGTAAAATGGATGAGAAAAATCATGTTTCTAATCAAACTGCTAAATTTTGTGCTACTGCTTGAGTTGGTTCAGTCATGAAAGGTTTTGTTTTGATTCATATTGGATGGCTAATGTGCTGTTTCTAAAAATCGGTATATAGCCACAAAAATTCCCAGGATATTTTTTGATTGTCAGAGTATCCTGGTTATTTCTATGTATTCAGGACAGAAATTCGTCTTATTTAGTTTTGTATCATTGTCGGAGTTTTTCTTTCCAACTGGGAAAGAAAAGGATAAAATTATCCACCAAGTGCGTAGATTCTTGTTTTAATCTCCCATTGCTCACCAGTGGGTACACTTCATTTCCTTTGCGTAACCAGCGAGTGATTTCATGCACTTCATGAACGCATTCAGTGTACACTGAATTATTTGGCTGGATTTCTTTTTAATAGCAATCCTTTTTTTAGCGTTTCACGGATGCAACATTCCTGATTTATTCCTGAAGTGTCTTACCCTGGTCTTGTGGTAGATCTTTTATTGAAATGTTACAAAAATTCATTGCTCTCCTAATTGCTAATCTAATCGTTTATTTTGATGACAAAAGGATTCGTTAAGTCCATTCTGATTTACCGTTTAATGGTTTCGTGCTAATGCTGCTCCTTGAGATGACCACTCTAATCTGTTTAATGAATTGCTTGTCATTATTCTAATTTACTCATTCCCGAGTGGAGTGCTATGTCCTCTTGTGAGGTTTCACTGAAACGGAGTACATCACTGAAGGTGACTTAAAAGAACACTCGGAGATTTTGCTTGATGAATGCTCCTGAACTAACTTGAACAAGTAATGCTGTGATTTATTTTTTGATTTAGTCATTCACAGTATTCTTGTTACGCTATATTTGGTGCCTCTTTGAATTGTGTTGGATGTCAAAATGGCATGGTAATTACATAAAATTTATTGTATATTCTACGTGTTGCAGGTTGAGAAACTTGGATACATTTTGCTCATTCAGGCACTTCACAGAAGGCTGTAGCATGTATAAGTGGATGTTTTTCTCACAGTTTATTTTCATGATATTCATTTAGTAACCATGTATTTTTGTATATTTGGGAAGTTTACCCATGGGTCTAATTTGTCACCGCAGAAGTTGATGCAATGCCAGTTGAAGCGTAAAACCTTTGTACTTTACAAGTAGTAGAGGTAACAAAGTTGATTCCATCTGCCATGGGTAGGTTCTGCTAACTGGTGTTCATGAGGGTGAACCCTCCTTGCTTCTAAGCTTCCAGTTGACCTGATTTGCGTTGCTCTTCCATTATTGAATCACGAAATTGATGATTGGTGGGGGGTGTACATGCCATCGTCAGGAACTTAACTTTTTTCCCACGTTCAGGCATCCACACACATCTGTGCGTTACTCGCTCATTTTCACCAATGGCATGTCATGTATTTTGTGACATTTCTTGACAATTTTTTCACGATGTTATCAATTGCTGTCAAATATACATTGGATGATTATTAGAGGTTAGTTGACCACTGCTGTACAAAATGTAAATATGTATTTTTGTTGTGATTTGAAAAGAATTGTTGAATATTCATGGATTTTTATTGAAGTATTATTAATAATTATGAGACTAGTACTTAATTAATGATGTCAGGACAGGCTGATGCTTGTCCTGTAAAATTTTACTATGGTGCAAGATCCTGATTGTTTGAAAGTGTACTTTTCCCATTGGTTGATGGGTTTGTTCCCTGCTGGACATCGGTCTATAGTTGCAGTGCCTGTGTTTGAGCTGAGCTGCAGGAGGTTGTTACCAGTCAATTTCCTTCCAGCTAGTGCCCCATTTCATAATAGTTTGTGTTAATTGGGTTTAGATGTATGTTATCAAGATTAAGGATATTTTATTTACTAAGAGTAAGTAGTGGTTTTGTGTGATTTAATCCCAGAATCATCAAAATCCAAGGAAATGGCACGACAAAGTTCGTAAAAGTTTTTTTAAAGATACATATAAATTAAATAGTATGTGAAATAGTTTGCAATGTCAGGTCTAATAATTATGGTTTGAAATAAAGCTGTAGGACTAATTAGATTGGGCATTACTCCATCGGAAGCAATTTGCTTGGCCTAAATGACAGATGCACCATTATAAAAATCTTCCAGATCCGTGCCCACCTTCACGTTTAAATTCTACAAAATTTGCACCCGAGTAATTGACTTTTCAATAAAGGTCAATGTAAATATTAATCTTTGAATTCCAACTTGGGCAATGGAAGTGATAACTAAAAGTGTGTATTCTTGGGGCAAAATTGCAGGCCAAATTCTTTGAAAATGTTCTGGGCTGATTACCTATCCATGACTTCTGTGAGTAATACATACTGCAAATCAACATTTGGAAAAATATCTGGCTTCCAATTGACTTCTGGAATACAAAAATTTGGTTATGGATCCAAATAACTTTTCCTCAGGTGTAATTTTTTCTTAAACATCATAGCCAAAAATAAATTCCAAACAGAAAATACCATTTTCCACGAACTATAAGGTACAATGTGTTTCACTGACTTGCGGTATCATATAGTACAAGTTTGGTTCACATACAGCAGTTGACTAAATAACCTTAGGACAGAGTAGAGGTCGCTCTTGAGCTAATCGCAATTCGAAGGCACTCGGCAGACCCCAAAACATTACTTTGTAACAAGTAATTATATGCTCATCCTTCCCCCTCCTTTCTGAGGAAATGACCGTGAGGGAAAACCATTGGAACTGTTCAAAGAACCCATTCGCCCCTACTCATATAACCTGACTGACCTCACCTAATACCATGTCATAACCAAGGCAACACTTCCCTTGGCCCTTACCCAAAACACCCTGACCCCCACCTTAAACTTTCCACCTTCCCTCTTACATAGCTACACTCTGTCCCAAGGTTGTATATTCAACTGCTACATGTGAACGAAATTAGTACCGAATGATGCCGCAAGACGGTGAAATGCATCGTATTTTAAAACAAAGTCTGCGGAAAATTACAAACTCGTTAAATTTGGACGTCCAACAATTCGATGAAGTGAATCCTGAAAGTGTGAAGTGTATAGGATTTCTGTTACTAATTTGGTATCTTAGCTGATAATGCTAATTGGGAATTCCTGTTCCTTTAGTCATGAGATCAGTTTTTGGCCATCATGTTATCGCAGGCCAGGGCTAAACTGTAACTCTCAAGAACTGGGCATGTAATGAGAGTGGCTCACAATTTGAAGAGGAATGACCCACAACAAGGGGATACCCAGTTAGATTCCAAACATATCGGGAACAAGGATGGCATGTTTATCGGGAAAAGTCGTGAATGGGAATCTACAATGTGAGTGCATACCCCATTGTTTACTTCAACCTCCTTGTACCCATGAAATGCACTCCTCTCAATGTGCAAAACTCAAGTCTGTCAATGCACTCTGTGATACTGTATAAAAATATGGCTAGAAGTGAAAGAACAATTTTTCCATGGGTTGTCACCGGAGAAAATACCGTATTTTCCCATCGATAGCGCTCGCGTTATCTATACAAAAATGTTCAGATGATCGAAGAAAATGACGACGCGCGTTCTGTAATGAAAACTGAAAAAAGCCAAACATTTACGGATATATGTACACAAATAATTTAAAGAAGAATCTCGTAAAAATAAATTAGTCTGGAAGCAGCTTCCCATTTTATAGAGATCTGCTACTGTAACAGTTATTTCATAAATCTATGAGAAAAAGAAGAAACATAATTTCTATACTTCATTTAATCTAATACGTAGTACTTCTTTATTCTAATGCATAGTACTTCACGTGTACGTAGAGTACGTCGTATTATATACTAGTACGTATAAATATATGATAGATCAATGAAATCCAGCAAAGTCGTCACCTGAATCACATTTTAATGAATTAAGGGCATTTATTTTCTCTTCAGACACATAACTGAGTTCACTCTCCGAAGTTCTAACACTTGCATTGAAATATTGCCTGGAGCTTTTTCAAATCCATTAGTGACGCAAGTCACTCCGACACCCTTCCAACTTTCCAGGATCCACCGGCTTATTTTCCATAATCCTTCCCGATTCTGTGTAGTATTTCATACTGGACATCATCTACATTTCCCAACTAGAAAGTAACTTCGATTTAAAAGATTTATTAATGGTTAAATCCTGGCAGCCTCGCGATTTCCTGTTTCTTTCGGGAAATTGACGACTTCTAGCTTAAACATCGCTGTGTTCGATTTACTTCTCCATGGGTAATTTTCTTGATAAAATTGCATATTACAAAAGCTTAACTCAATTTAGGTTTGAAACGATCACCATGTAGGCGGCACTTCCATAGAACTTGGAGGGTGTCTAGAACAGCTGATCGCCATTACTAACAAAGTAAAATAAAGCAAACAAAAAAAGAAAATTCTATTTCATTCATGCTCTTATTTTATTTGCTAAAAGTTACTCTATGTAGAATATAAAAGGGCACACAAACCTATGTCTCGTGTCGACTTACTAATCATAGCGATAAAGCAATTAGGCGGCATATTGTGTTGGCTTGTAAATATTGATTATTTTTTGATCCTTTTGTTCTTTGGAATTTATTTCAATCACCTGCATGTGTATAGTGTGTATATGTATATCCATAAACACAGTAATCAACCCGAAGGTCTATTTAGTAAGTGATGGTAGAGTTCACCCAATACTAAGCCTTATACGGCGTGTGAAATTCACACATCAGGGTAGGGGGGCCAGTTCCTTTCCCTGAGCCGGTTATGGTTTCCCAGGAAGACCTGGTACCTGAAAATCACTTTAGCTTGGGTGGAGCTGCAGGTGCCCTGAGTGCCTTGCCCGGGAATCGAACACACACACACACACACACACACACACACATATATATATATATATTTTTTTTTAAGGTAATCTACCGGTTAAGGTAGGTTTTTCGATGGACACAACTACCAAACAAATATTTTGTGACTACTAACAAAACACAACCCTAAATTCTACTCTACACTCTTTCAAAATCTATGAAACAGGCAAATACCTCCTGGTTGTGTTCTATATTCCTCTTGATTAATAATCTCATTACTGCAATGGCATCACACGTACTTCTCCCCTTCCTAAACCCAAACTGATCATCCCCTGAGTAATCATTTGCCTCACTCTCTATCCTTTTGTTTATGATCCTGAGAACAACTTTAGCTGGGTGGGATATCAAACTTATCGTCCTGTAGTCCTCACATGATATAGCCTTTACCTTTTTCGGAAAAGGAACTAACACGGATCTCCTAAAGTCTCCCAGCCAGATTCCTTCCTCATCAATACTACGGATCAGCCCATATAGCCTCTTCCTCCCATATTTCCCTAAACATTTCAAGAGTTCCACGGGAATGTTATCTACCCCCACGGCCTTATTTAGTTTCATCTCCCTTAATGGCCTTTCTATCTCATGGTCTAGTATGCCTGGACCTAAGCTGTCTTCCTCTACGTCATTTTCTTTTTCAATGTCTAACTTTGTTGGTCTGAGTTCTTTACTATACAGTTCTTCTATATATTCCTTCCATCTCCCTTGGATCTTATCTGCCTTATCTCTAACTGTTAGCATAGATCTCCCTTTCTTACTTCCCGATAATGATTTAACTTTGCTGTACAGCGCACCGATT
>NW_027287579.1:0-48515 GCF_022747635.1 Hetaerina americana
GGGTTCTAGGTAAAAATCTCACTCAACACAAATCAATCAAAAATGTTTCCATGGTGTGTATTGTTGTTCATTTTCATCAAATAAACAAAATAAAACCCAGAATTAATCCTGAAAGACAAGAAATGAGCATAAAAGATGCTTCAGCGCAAGTGTTAATGTTACTAAAAGAGCCCAAATTTCTAAAAATATTGCGAAAAACAACAATCTTCTGTTTTAGAGTGAATGTTTGAGGTGTTTAGAAGGCATTTATTTCATTTTTAGAAAATTAAATTTCTCACATTTTTCCATGAAAAGTGCCAATACCCCCCCTTTGGGTTCTAGGTGAAAATCTCACTCGACACAAATCAAACAAAAATGTTTCCATGGTGTGTATTGTTATTCATTTTCATCAATAAATTAAATAAAACCCAGAACTATCTTGAAAGACAAGAAATGAGCATAAAAAATGCTTCAGGGAAAGTGTTAATGTTACTAAAAGAGCCAAATTTCTAAAAATATTGCGAAAAAACGACAATCTTCTGTTTTAGAGTGAATGTTTGAGGTGTTTAGAAGGTATTTATTTCATTTTTAGAAAATTTAATTTTTCACATTTTTCCATGAAAAGTGCCAATTCCCCCCCCTTTGGGTTCTAGGTGAAAATCTAACTCGACACAAATCAATCAAAAATGTTTCCATGGTGTGTATTGTTGTCCATTTTCATCAAATAAACAAAATAAAACCCAGAATTAATCCTGAAAGACAAGAAATGAGCATAAAAGATGCTTCAGCGCAAGTGTTAATGTTACTAAAAGAGCCCAAATTTCTAAAAATATTGCGAAAAACAACAATGTTCTGTTTTAGAATGAATGTTTGCGGTAATAAGAAGGCATTTATTAAAAATGTATCCAAGGTGTGTATTGTTGTTCATTTTTATCAAATAAACAAAATAAAACCCAGAATGTATCCTTAAAGACAATTAATGATCATAAAAGATGCTTCAGCCCAGGTGTTAATGTTACTAAAAGAGACCAAATTTCTAAAAATATTGCGAAAAACAACAATCTTCTGTTTAAGAGTGAATGTTTGAGGTGTTTAGAAGGCATTTTTTCATTTTTAGAAAATTTAATTTTTCACATTTTTCCATGAAAGGTGCCAATACCCCCCCTTTGGATTCTAGGTGAAAATCTCACTCGACACAAATCAAATAAAAATGTATCCAAGGTGTGTATTGTTGTTCATTTTCATCAAATAAACAAAATAAAACCCAGAATGAATCCTGAAAGACAATAAAAGATCATAAAAGATGCTTCAGCCCAGGTGTTAATGTTACTAAAAGAGCCCAAATTTCTAAAAATATTGCGAAAAACTACAATCTTCTGTTTTAGAGTGAATGTTTGAGGTGTTTAGAAGGCATTTATTTCATTTTTAGAAAATTTAATTTTTCACATTTTTCCATGAAATGTGCCAATACCTAACCTTTGGGTTCTAGGTGAAAATCTAACTTGACACAAATCAAACAAAAATGTTTCCATGATGTGTATTGTTGTTCATTTTCATCAAATAAACAAAATAAAACCCAAAATAGAACCCCTTTGGGTTCTAGGTGAAAATCTCACTCGACACAAATCAAACAAAAATGTATCCAAGGTGTGTATTGTTGTTCATTTTCATCAAATAAACAAAATAAAACCCAGAATGAATCCTAAACAACAATAAAAGATCATAAAAGATGCTTCAGCTCAGGTGTTAATGTTACTAAAAGAGCCAAAATTTCTAAAAATATTGCGAAAAACAACAATCTTCTGTTTTAGAGTGAATGTTTGAGGTGATTAGAAGGTATTTATTTCATTTTTAGAAAATTTAATTTTTCACATTTTTCCCCCCCCTTTGGGTTCTAGGTGAAAATCCCAATCGACACAAATCAAACAAAAATGTATCCAAGGTGTGTATTGTTGTTCATTTTCATCAAATAAACAAAATAAAACCCAGAATGTATCCTGAAAGACAATAAATGATCATAAAAGATGCTTCAGCCCAGGTGTTAATGTTACTAAAAGAGCCCAAATTTCTAAAAATATGGCGAAAAACAACAATCTTCTGTTTTAGAGTGAATGTTTGAGGTGTTTAGAAGGCATTTATTTCATTTTTAGAAAATTTAATTTTTCACATTTTTCCATGAAAAGTGCCAATACCCCCCCTTTGGGTTCTAGGTGAAAATCTCACTCAACACAAATCAAACAAAAATGTATCCAAGGTGTGTATTGTTGTTCATTTTCATCAAATAAACAAAATAAAACCCAGAATTAATCCTGAAAGACAAGAAATGAGCATAAAAGATGCTTCAGCGCAAGTGTTAATGTTACTAAAAGAGCCCAAATTTCTAAAAATATTGCGAAAAACAACAATCTTCTGTTTTAGAGTGAATGTTTGAGGTGTTTAGAAGGCATTTATTTCATTTTTAGAAAATTTAATTTTTCACATTTTTCCATGAAAAGTGCCAAAACCCCCCCCTTTGGGTTCTAGGTGAAAATCTCACTCGACACAAATCAAACAAAAATGTTTCCATGGTGTGTATTGTTGTTCATTTTCATTAAATAAATTAAATAAAACCCAGAACTAATCTTGAAAGACAAGAAATGAGCATAAAAAATGCTTCAGGGAAAGTGTTAATGTTACTAAAACAGCCCAAATTTCTAAAAATATTGCGAAAAACGACAATCTTCTGTTTTAGAGTGAATGTTTGAGGTGTTTAGAAGGTATTTATTTAATTTTTATAAAATTTAATTTTTCACATTTTTCCATGAAAAGTGCCAATTCCCCCCCCTTTGGGTTCTAGGTGAAAATCTCACTCGACACAAATCAATCAAAAATGTTTCCATGGTGTGTATTGGATTTCATTTTCATCAAATAAACAAAATAAAACCCAGAATTAATCCTGAAAGACAAGAAATGAGCATAAAAGATGCTTCAGCGCAAGTGTTAATGTTACTAAAAGAGCCCAAATTTCTAAAAATATTGCGAAAAACAACAATCTTCTGTTTTAGAGTGAATGTTTGAGGTGTTAAGAAGGTTTTTTTTCATTTTTAGAAAATTTTATTTTTCACATTTTTCCATGAAAAGTGCCAATACCCCCCCCTTTGGGTTCTAGGTGAAAATCCCAATCGACACAAATCAAACAAAAATGTATCCAAGGTGTGTATTGTTGTTCATTTTCATCAAATAAACAAAATAAAACCCAGAATGTATCCTGAAAGACAATAAATGATCATAAAAGATGCTTCAGCCCAGGTGTTAATGTTACTTAAAGAGCCCAAATTTCTAAAAATATGGCAAAAAACAACAATCTTCTGTTTTAGAGTGAATGTTTGAGGTGTTTAGAAGGCATTTATTTCATTTTTAGAAAATTTAATTTTTCACATTTTTCCATGAAAAGTGCCAATACCCCCCCTTTGGGTTCTAGGTGAAAATCTCGCTCAACACAAATCAAACAAAAATGTATCCAAGGTGTGTATTGTTGTTCATTTTCATCAAATAAACAAAATAAAACCCAGAATGTATCCTGAAAGACAATAAATTATCATAAAAGGACTTCTGCCCAGGTGTTAATGTTACTAAAAGAGCCCAAATTTCTAAAAATATTGCGAAAAACAACAATCTTCTGTTTTAGAGTGAATGTTTGAGGTGTTTAGAAGGCATTTATTTCATTTTTAGAAAATTTTATTTTTCACATTTTTCCATGAAAATGGCCAATACCCCCCCCTTTGGGTTCTAGGTGAAAATCCCAATCGACACAAATCAAACAAAAATGTATCCAAGGTGTGTATTGTTGTTCCTTTTCATCAAATAAACAAAATAAAACCCAGAATGAATCCTGAAAGACAATAAAAGATCATAAAAGATGCTTCAGCTCAGGTGTTAATGTTACTAAAAGAGCCCAAATTTCTAAAAATATTGCGAAAAACAACAATCTTCTGTTTTAGAGTGAATGTTTGAGGTGTATAGAAGGCATTTATTTCATTTTTAGAAAATTTAATTTTTCACATTTTTCCATGAAAAATGCCAATACCCCCCCCTTTGGGTTCTAGGTGAAAATCTCACTCGACACAAATCAAACAAAAATGTATCCAAGGCGTGTATTGTTTTTCATTTTCATCAAATAAACAAAATAAAACCCAGAATGTATCCTGAAAGACAATAAATGATCATAAAAGATGCTTCAGCCCAGGTGTTAATGTTACTTTTGGAGCCAAAATTTCTAAAAATATTGCGAAAAACAACAATCTTCTGTTTTAGAGTGAATGTTTGAGGTGTTTAGAAGGCATTTATTTCATTTTAGAAAATTTAATTTTTCACATTTTTCCATGAAAAGTGCCAATACCCCCCCCTTTGGGTTCTAGGTGAAAATCTCACTCAACACAAATAAATCAAAAATGTATCCAAGGTGTGTATTGTGGTTCATTTTCATCAAATAAACAAAATAAAACCCAGAACTAATCTTGAAAGACAAGAAAAGATCATAAAAGATGCTTCAGCCGAAATGTTTATGTTACTAAAAGAGCCAAAATTTCTAAAAATATTGCGAAAAACAACAATCTTCTGTTTTAGAATGAATGTTTGAGGTGTTTAGAAGGCATTTATTTCATTTTTAGAAAATTTTATTTTTCACATTTTTCCATGAAAATGGCCAATACCCCCCCCTTTGGGTTCTAGGTGAAAATCCCAATCGACACAAATCAAACAAAAATGTATCCAAGGTGTGTATTGTTGTTCCTTTTCATCAAATAAACAAAATAAAACCCAGAATGAATCCTGAAAGACAATAAAAGATCATAAAAGATGCTTCAGCTCAGGTGTTAATGTTACTAAAAGAGCCAAAATTTCTAAAAATATTGCGAAAAACAACAATCTTCTGTTTTAGAGTGAATGTTTGAGGTGTTTAGAAGTTATTTATTTCATTTTTAGATAATTTATTTTTCACATTTTTCCATGAAAAGTGCCAATACCCCCCCCTTTGGGTTCTAGGTGAAAATCCCAATCGACACAAATCAAACAAAAATGTATCCAAGGTGTGTATTGTTGTTCATTTTCATCAAATAAACAAAATAAAACCCAGAATGTATCCTGAAAGACAATAAATGATCATAAAAGATGCTTCAGCCCAGGTGTTAATGTTACTAAAAGAGCCCAAATTTCTAAAAATATGGCGAAAAACAACAATCTTCTGTTTTAGAGTGAATGTTTGAGGTGTTTAGAAGGCATTTATTTCATTTTTAGAAAATTTAATTTTTCACATTTTTCCATGAAAAGTGCCAATACCCCCCCTTTGGGTTCTAGGTAAAAATCTCACTCAACACAAATCAATCAAAAATGTTTCCATGGTGTGTATTGTTGTTCATTTTCATCAAATAAACAAAATAAAACCCAGAATTAATCCTGAAAGACAAGAAATGAGCATAAAAAATGCTTCAGGGAAAGTGTTAATGTTACTAAAAGAGCCCAAATTTCTAAAAATATTGCGAAAAACGACAATCTTCTGTTTTAGAGTGAATGTTTGAGGTGTTTAGAAGGTATTTATTTAATTTTTATAAAATTTAATTTTTCACATTTTTCCATGAAAAGTGCCAATTCCCCCCCCTTTGGGTTCTAGGTGAAAATCTCACTCGACACAAATCAATCAAAAATGTTTCCATGGTGTGTATTGGATTTCATTTTCATCAAATAAACAAAATAAAACCCAGAATTAATCCTGAAAGACAAGAAATGAGCATAAAAGATGCTTCAGCGCAAGTGTTAATGTTACTAAAAGAGCCCAAATTTCTAAAAATATTGCGAAAAACAACAATCTTCTGTTTTAGAGTGAATGTTTGAGGTGTTAAGAAGGTTTTTTTTCATTTTTAGAAAATTTTATTTTTCACATTTTTCCATGAAAAGTGCCAATACCCCCCCCTTTGGGTTCTAGGTGAAAATCCCAATCGACACAAATCAAACAAAAATGTATCCAAGGTGTGTATTGTTGTTCATTTTCATCAAATAAACAAAATAAAACCCAGAATGTATCCTGAAAGACAATAAATGATCATAAAAGATGCTTCAGCCCAGGTGTTAATGTTACTTAAAGAGCCCAAATTTCTAAAAATATGGCAAAAAACAACAATCTTCTGTTTTAGAGTGAATGTTTGAGGTGTTTAGAAGGCATTTATTTCATTTTTAGAAAATTTAATTTTTCACATTTTTCCATGAAAAGTGCCAATACCCCCCCTTTGGGTTCTAGGTGAAAATCTCGCTCAACACAAATCAAACAAAAATGTATCCAAGGTGTGTATTGTTGTTCATTTTCATCAAATAAACAAAATAAAACCCAGAATGTATCCTGAAAGACAATAAATTATCATAAAAGGACTTCTGCCCAGGTGTTAATGTTACTAAAAGAGCCCAAATTTCTAAAAATATTGCGAAAAACAACAATCTTCTGTTTTAGAGTGAATGTTTGAGGTGTTTAGAAGGCATTTATTTCATTTTTAGAAAATTTTATTTTTCACATTTTTCCATGAAAATGGCCAATACCCCCCCCTTTGGGTTCTAGGTGAAAATCCCAATCGACACAAATCAAACAAAAATGTATCCAAGGTGTGTATTGTTGTTCCTTTTCATCAAATAAACAAAATAAAACCCAGAATGAATCCTGAAAGACAATAAAAGATCATAAAAGATGCTTCAGCTCAGGTGTTAATGTTACTAAAAGAGCCCAAATTTCTAAAAATATTGCGAAAAACAACAATCTTCTGTTTTAGAGTGAATGTTTGAGGTGTATAGAAGGCATTTATTTCATTTTTAGAAAATTTAATTTTTCACATTTTTCCATGAAAAATGCCAATACCCCCCCCTTTGGGTTCTAGGTGAAAATCTCACTCGACACAAATCAAACAAAAATGTATCCAAGGCGTGTATTGTTTTTCATTTTCATCAAATAAACAAAATAAAACCCAGAATGTATCCTGAAAGACAATAAATGATCATAAAAGATGCTTCAGCCCAGGTGTTAATGTTACTATTGGAGCCAAAATTTCTAAAAATATTGCGAAAAACAACAATCTTCTGTTTTAGAGTGAATGTTTGAGGTGTTTAGAAGGCATTTATTTCATTTTAAGAAAATTTAATTTTTCACATTTTTCCATGAAAAGTGCCAATACCCCCCCCCTTTGTGTTCTAGGTGAAAATCTCACTCGACACAAATCAAACAAAAATGTTTCCATGGTGTGTATTGTTGTTCATTTTCATCAAATAAACAAAATAAAACCCAGAAAGAATCCTGAAAGACAATAAATTATCATAAAAGATGCTTCAGCCGAAGTGTTAATGCTACTAAAAGAGCCAAAATTTCTAAAAATATTGCGAAAAACAACAATCATCTGTTTTAGAGTGAATGTTTGAGGTGTTTAG
Source organism: Hetaerina americana (assembly GCF_022747635.1). Classification (NCBI taxonomy): domain Eukaryota; kingdom Metazoa; phylum Arthropoda; class Insecta; order Odonata; family Calopterygidae; genus Hetaerina; species Hetaerina americana. The sequence continues at coordinate 7,420 of NW_027287579.1, forward strand.
AAGGTATTTATTTCATTTTTAGAAAATTTAATTTTTCACATTTTTCCATGAAAAGTGCCAATACCCCCCCCCTTTGGGTTCTAGGTGAAAATCCCAATCGACACAAATCAAACAAAAATGTATCCAAGGCGTGTATTGTTGTTCATTTTCATCAAATAAACAAAATAAAACCCAGAATGAATCCTGAAAGACAATAAAAGATCATAAAAGATGCTTCAGCCGAAGTGTTAATGTTACTAAAAGAGCCAAAATTTCTAAAAATATTGCGAAAAACAACAATCTTCTGTTTTAGAGTGAATGTTTGAGGTGTTTAGAAGTTATTTATTTCATTTTTAGATAATTTATTTTTCACATTTTTCCATGAAAAGTGCCAATACCCCCCCTTTGGGTTCTAGGTGAAAATCCCAATCGACACAAATCAAACAAAAATGTATCCAAGGTGTGTATTGTTGTTCATTTTCATCAAATAAACAAAATAAAACCCAGAATGTATCCTGAAAGACAATAAATGATCATAAAAGATGCTTCAGCCCAGGTGTTAATGTTACTAAAAGAGCCCAAATTTCTAAAAATATGGCGAAAAACAACAATCTTCTGTTTTAGAGTGAATGTTTGAGGTGTTTAGAAGGCATTTATTTCATTTTTAGAAAATTTAATTTTTCACATTTTTCCATGAAAAGTGCCAATACCCCCCCTTTGGGTTCTAGGTAAAAATCTCACTCAACACAAATCAATCAAAAATGTTTCCATGGTGTGTATTGTTGTTCATTTTCATCAAATAAACAAAATAAAACCCAGAATTAATCCTGAAAGACAAGAAATGAGCATAAAAGATGCTTCAGCGCAAGTGTTAATGTTACTAAAAGAGCCCAAATTTCTAAAAATATTGCGAAAAACAACAATCTTCTGTTTTAGAGTGAATGTTTGAGGTGTTTAGAAGGCATTTATTTCATTTTTAGAAAATTAAATTTCTCACATTTTTCCATGAAAAGTGCCAATACCCCCCCTTTGGGTTCTAGGTGAAAATCTCACTCGACACAAATCAAACAAAAATGTTTCCATGGTGTGTATTGTTATTCATTTTCATCAAATAAATTAAATAAAACCCAGAACTAATCTTGAAAGACAAGAAATGAGCATAAAAAATGCTTCAGGGAAAGTGTTAATGTTACTAAAAGAGCCCAAATTTCTAAAAATATTGCGAAAAACGACAATCTTCTGTTTTAGAGTGAATGTTTGAGGTGTTTAGAAGGTATTTATTTCATTTTTAGAAAATTTAATTTTTCACATTTTTCCATGAAAAGTGCCAATTCCCCCCCCTTTGGGTTCTAGGTGAAAATCTAACTCGACACAAATCAATCAAAAATGTTTCCATGGTGTGTATTGTTGTCCATTTTCATCAAATAAACAAAATAAAACCCAGAATTAATCCTGAAAGACAAGAAATGAGCATAAAAGATGCTTCAGCGCAAGTGTTAATGTTACTAAAAGAGCCCAAATTTCTAAAAATATTGCGAAAAACAACAATGTTCTGTTTTAGAATGAATGTTTGCGGTAATAAGAAGGCATTTATTAAAAATGTATCCAAGGTGTGTATTGTTGTTCATTTTTATCAAATAAACAAAATAAAACCCAGAATGTATCCTTAAAGACAATTAATGATCATAAAAGATGCTTCAGCCCAGGTGTTAATGTTACTAAAAGAGACCAAATTTCTAAAAATATTGCGAAAAACAACAATCTTCTGTTTAAGAGTGAATGTTTGAGGTGTTTAGAAGGCATTTTTTCATTTTTAGAAAATTTAATTTTTCACATTTTTCCATGAAAGGTGCCAATACCCCCCCTTTGGATTCTAGGTGAAAATCTCACTCGACACAAATCAAATAAAAATGTATCCAAGGTGTGTATTGTTGTTCATTTTCATCAAATAAACAAAATAAAACCCAGAATGAATCCTGAAAGACAATAAAAGATCATAAAAGATGCTTCAGCCCAGGTGTTAATGTTACTAAAAGAGCCCAAATTTCTAAAAATATTGCGAAAAACTACAATCTTCTGTTTTAGAGTGAATGTTTGAGGTGTTTAGAAGGCATTTATTTCATTTTTAGAAAATTTAATTTTTCACATTTTTCCATGAAATGTGCCAATACCTAACCTTTGGGTTCTAGGTGAAAATCTAACTTGACACAAATCAAACAAAAATGTTTCCATGATGTGTATTGTTGTTCATTTTCATCAAATAAACAAAATAAAACCCAAAATAGAACCCCTTTGGGTTCTAGGTGAAAATCTCACTCGACACAAATCAAACAAAAATGTATCCAAGGTGTGTATTGTTGTTCATTTTCATCAAATAAACAAAATAAAACCCAGAATGAATCCTAAACAACAATAAAAGATCATAAAAGATGCTTCAGCTCAGGTGTTAATGTTACTAAAAGAGCCAAAATTTCTAAAAATATTGCGAAAAACAACAATCTTCTGTTTTAGAGTGAATGTTTGAGGTGATTAGAAGGTATTTATTTCATTTTTAGAAAATTTAATTTTTCACATTTTTCCCCCCCCTTTGGGTTCTAGGTGAAAATCCCAATCGACACAAATCAAACAAAAATGTATCCAAGGTGTGTATTGTTGTTCATTTTCATCAAATAAACAAAATAAAACCCAGAATGTATCCTGAAAGACAATAAATGATCATAAAAGATGCTTCAGCCCAGGTGTTAATGTTACTAAAAGAGCCCAAATTTCTAAAAATATGGCGAAAAACAACAATCTTCTGTTTTAGAGTGAATGTTTGAGGTGTTTAGAAGGCATTTATTTCATTTTTAGAAAATTTAATTTTTCACATTTTTCCATGAAAAGTGCCAATACCCCCCCTTTGGGTTCTAGGTGAAAATCTCACTCAACACAAATCAAACAAAAATGTATCCAAGGTGTGTATTGTTGTTCATTTTCATCAAATAAACAAAATAAAACCCAGAATTAATCCTGAAAGACAAGAAATGAGCATAAAAGATGCTTCAGCGCAAGTGTTAATGTTACTAAAAGAGCCCAAATTTCTAAAAATATTGCGAAAAACAACAATCTTCTGTTTTAGAGTGAATGTTTGAGGTGTTTAGAAGGCATTTATTTCATTTTTAGAAAATTTAATTTTTCACATTTTTCCATGAAAAGTGCCAAAACCCCCCCCTTTGGGTTCTAGGTGAAAATCTCACTCGACACAAATCAAACAAAAATGTTTCCATGGTGTGTATTGTTGTTCATTTTCATTAAATAAATTAAATAAAACCCAGAACTAATCTTGAAAGACAAGAAATGAGCATAAAAAATGCTTCAGGGAAAGTGTTAATGTTACTAAAACAGCCCAAATTTCTAAAAATATTGCGAAAAACGACAATCTTCTGTTTTAGAGTGAATGTTTGAGGTGTTTAGAAGGTATTTATTTAATTTTTATAAAATTTAATTTTTCACATTTTTCCATGAAAAGTGCCAATTCCCCCCCTTTGGGTTCTAGGTGAAAATCTCACTCGACACAAATCAATCAAAAATGTTTCCATGGTGTGTATTGGATTTCATTTTCATCAAATAAACAAAATAAAACCCAGAATTAATCCTGAAAGACAAGAAATGAGCATAAAAGATGCTTCAGCGCAAGTGTTAATGTTACTAAAAGAGCCCAAATTTCTAAAAATATTGCGAAAAACAACAATCTTCTGTTTTAGAGTGAATGTTTGAGGTGTTAAGAAGGTTTTTTTTCATTTTTAGAAAATTTTATTTTTCACATTTTTCCATGAAAAGTGCCAATACCCCCCCCTTTGGGTTCTAGGTGAAAATCCCAATCGACACAAATCAAACAAAAATGTATCCAAGGTGTGTATTGTTGTTCATTTTCATCAAATAAACAAAATAAAACCCAGAATGTATCCTGAAAGACAATAAATGATCATAAAAGATGCTTCAGCCCAGGTGTTAATGTTACTTAAAGAGCCCAAATTTCTAAAAATATGGCAAAAAACAACAATCTTCTGTTTTAGAGTGAATGTTTGAGGTGTTTAGAAGGCATTTATTTCATTTTTAGAAAATTTAATTTTTCACATTTTTCCATGAAAAGTGCCAATACCCCCCCTTTGGGTTCTAGGTGAAAATCTCGCTCAACACAAATCAAACAAAAATGTATCCAAGGTGTGTATTGTTGTTCATTTTCATCAAATAAACAAAATAAAACCCAGAATGTATCCTGAAAGACAATAAATTATCATAAAAGGACTTCTGCCCAGGTGTTAATGTTACTAAAAGAGCCCAAATTTCTAAAAATATTGCGAAAAACAACAATCTTCTGTTTTAGAGTGAATGTTTGAGGTGTTTAGAAGGCATTTATTTCATTTTTAGAAAATTTTATTTTTCACATTTTTCCATGAAAATGGCCAATACCCCCCCCTTTGGGTTCTAGGTGAAAATCCCAATCGACACAAATCAAACAAAAATGTATCCAAGGTGTGTATTGTTGTTCCTTTTCATCAAATAAACAAAATAAAACCCAGAATGAATCCTGAAAGACAATAAAAGATCATAAAAGATGCTTCAGCTCAGGTGTTAATGTTACTAAAAGAGCCCAAATTTCTAAAAATATTGCGAAAAACAACAATCTTCTGTTTTAGAGTGAATGTTTGAGGTGTATAGAAGGCATTTATTTCATTTTTAGAAAATTTAATTTTTCACATTTTTCCATGAAAAATGCCAATACCCCCCCCTTTGGGTTCTAGGTGAAAATCTCACTCGACACAAATCAAACAAAAATGTATCCAAGGCGTGTATTGTTTTTCATTTTCATCAAATAAACAAAATAAAACCCAGAATGTATCCTGAAAGACAATAAATGATCATAAAAGATGCTTCAGCCCAGGTGTTAATGTTACTTTTGGAGCCAAAATTTCTAAAAATATTGCGAAAAACAACAATCTTCTGTTTTAGAGTGAATGTTTGAGGTGTTTAGAAGGCATTTATTTCATTTTAGAAAATTTAATTTTTCACATTTTTCCATGAAAAGTGCCAATACCCCCCCCTTTGGGTTCTAGGTGAAAATCTCACTCAACACAAATAAATCAAAATTGTATCCAAGGTGTGTATTGTGGTTCATTTTCATCAAATAAACAAAATAAAACCCAGAACTAATCTTGAAAGACAAGAAAAGATCATAAAAGATGCTTCAGCCGAAATGTTTATGTTACTAAAAGAGCCAAAATTTCTAAAAATATTGCGAAAAACAACAATCTTCTGTTTTAGAATGAATGTTTGAGGTGTTTAGAATGTATTTATTTCAATTTTAGAAAATTTAATTTTTCACATTTTTCCATGAAAAGTGCCAATACCCCCCCCTTTGGGTTCTAGGTGAAAATCTCACTCAACACAAATCAAACAAAAATGTATCCAAGGTGTGTATTGTTGTTCATTTTCATCAATTAAACAAAATAAAACCCAGAATGTATCCTGAAAGACAATAAATTATCATAAAAGATGCTTCTGCCCAGGTGTTAATGTTACTAAAAGAGCCCAAATTTCTAAAAATATTGCGAAAAACAACAATCTTCTGTTTTAGAGTGAATGTTTGAGGTAATAAGAAGGCATTTATTTCATTTTTAGAAAATTTTATTTTTCACATTTTTCCATGAAAAGTGTCAATACCCCCCCCCTTTGGGTTCTAGGTGAAAATCCCAATCGACACAAATCAAACAAAAATGTATCCAAGGCGTGTATTGTTGTTCATTTTCATCAAATAAACAAAATAAAACCCAGAATGAATCCTGAAAGACAATAAAAGATCATAAAAGATGCTTCAACCGAAGTGTTAATGTTACTAAAAGAGCCAAAATTTCTAAAAATATTGCGAAAAACAACAATCTTCTGTTTTAGAGTGAATGTTTGAGGTGTTTAGAAGGTATTTATTTCATTTTTAGATAATTTATTTTTCACATTTTTCCATGAAAAGTGCCAATACCCCCCATTTGGCTTCTAGGTGAAAATCTCACTCGACACAAATCAAACAAAAATGTTTCCATGGTGTGTATTTTTGTTCATTTTCATCAAATAAATTAAATAAAACCCAGAACTAATCTTGAAAGACAAGAAATGAGCATAAAAAATGCTTCAGGGAAAGTGTTAATGTTACTAAAAGAGCCCAAATTTCTAAAAATATGGCGAAAAACAACAATCTTCTGTTTTAGAGTGAATGTTTGAGGTGTTTAGAAGGCATTTATTTCATTTTTAGAAAATTTAATTTTTCACATTTTTCCATGAAAAGTGCCAATACCCCCCCCTTTGGGTTCTAGGTGAAAATCTCACTCGCCACAAATCAAACAAAAATGTTTCCATGGTGTGTATTGTTGTTCATTTTCATCAAATAAATTAAATAAAACCCAGAACTAATCTTGAAAGACAAGAAATGAGCATAAAAAATGCTTTAGCGCAAGTGTTAATGTTACTAAAAGAGCCCAAATTTCTAAAAATATTGCGAAAAACAACAATCTTCTGTTTTAGAGTGAATGTGTGAGGTGTTTAGAAGGCATTTATTACATTTTTAGAAAATTTAATTTCTCATATTTTTCCATGAAAAGTGCCAATACCCCCCCCTTTGGGTTCTAGGTGAAAATCTCACTCGACACAAATCAAACAAAAATGTTTCCATGGTGTGTATTGTTGTTCATTTTCATCAAATAAATTAAATAAAACCCAGAACTAATCTTGAAAGACAAGAAATGAGCATAAAAAATGCTTCAGGGAAAGTGTTAATGTTACTAAAAGAGCCCAAATTTCTAAAAATATTGCGAAAAACGACAATCTTCTGTTTTAGAGTGAATGTTTGAGGTGTTTAGAAGGTATTTATTTCATTTTTAGAAAATTTAATTTTTCACATTTTTCCATGAAAAGTGCCAATTCCCCCCCTTTGGGTTCTAGGTGAAAATCTCACTCGACACAAATCAATCAAAAATGTTTCCATGGTGTGTATTGTTGTTCATTTTCATCAAATAAACAAAATAAAACCCAGAATTAATCCTGAAAGACAAGAAATGAGCATAAAAGATGCTTCAGCGCAAGTGTTAATGTTACTAAAAGAGCCCAAATTTCTAAAAATATTGCGAAAAACAACAATCTTCTGTTTTAGAGTGAATGTTTGAGGTAATAAGAAGGCATTTATTTCATTTTTAGAAAATTTAATTTTTCACATTTTTCCATGAAAAGTACCAATACCCCCCCTTTTGGGTTCTAGGTGAAAATCTCACTTGACACAAATCAAACAAAAATGTTTCCATGGTGTGTATTGCTGTTCATTTTCATCAAATAAACAAAATAAAACCAAGAATTAATCCTGAAAGACATGAAATGAGCAGAAAAGATGCTGCAGCGCAAGTGTTTATTTTACTAAAAGAGCCCAAATTTCTAAAAATATTGCGAAAAACAACAATCTTCTGTTTAAGAGTGAATGTTTGAGGTGTTTAGAAGGCATTTATTTCATTTTTAGAAAATTTATTTTTTTACATTTTTCCATGAAAAGTGCCAATACCCCCCCCTTTGGGTTCTAGGTGAAAATCTCACTCGACACAAATCAAACAAAAATGTTTCCATGGTGTGTATTGTTGTTCATTTTCATCAAATTAACAAAATAAAACCCAGAATTAATCTTGAAGGACAAGAAATGAGCATAAAAGTTGCTTCAGAGAAAGTGTTAATGTTACTAAAAGAGCCCAAATTTCTAAAAATATTGCGAAAAACAACAATCTTCTGTTTTAGAGTGAATGTTTGAGGTGTTTAGAAGGCATTTATTTCATTTTTAGAAAAATTAATTTTTTACATTTTTCCATGAAAAGTGCCAGTACCCCCCCCTTTGGGTTCAAGGTGAAAATCTCAGTCGACACATATCAAACAAAAATGTTTCCATGGTGTGTATTGTTGTTCATTTTCATCAAATAAACAAAATAAAACCCAGAATTAATCCTGAAAGAAAAGAAATGAGCATAAAAGATGCTTCAGCCCAAGTGTTAATGTTACTAAAAGAGCCCAAATTTCTAAAAATATTGCGAAAAAACACAATCTCCTGTTTTAGAGTGAATGTTTGAGGTGTTAAGAAGGTTTTTTTTCATTTTTAGAAAATTTTATTTTTCACATTTTTCCCTGAAAAGTGCCAATACCCCCCCCTTTGGGTTCTAGGTGAAAATCCCAATCGACACAAATCAAACAAAAATGTATCCAAGGTGTATTATATCCAAGGTATTGTTGTTCATTTTCATCAAATAAACAAAATAAAACCCAGAATGTATCCTGAAAGACAATAAATGATCATAAAAGATGCTTCAGCCCAGGTGTTAATGTTACTAATAGAGCCCAAATTTCTAAAAATATGGCGAAAAACAACAATCTTCTGTTTTAGAGTGAATGTTTGAGGTGTTTAGAAGGCATTTATTTCATTTTTTAAAAATTTAATTTTTCACATTTTTCCATGAAAAGTGCCAATACCCCCCCTTTGGGTTCTAGGTGAAAATCTCACTCGACACAAATCAAACAAAAATGTATCCAAGGTGTGTATTGTTGTTCATTTTTATCAAATAAACAAAATAAAACCCAGAATGTATCCTTAAAGACAATAAATTATCATAAAAGATGCTTCAGCCCAGGTGTAAATGTTACTAAAAGAGCCCAAATTTCTAAAAATATTGCGAAAAACAACAATCTTCTGTTTAAGAGTGAATGTTTGAGGTGTTTAGAAGGCATTTTTTCATTTTTAGAAAATTTAATTTTTCACATTTTTCCATGAAAGGTGCCAATACCCCCCCTTTGGATTCTAGGTGAAAATCTCACTCGCCACAAATCAAACAAAAATGTATCCAAGGTGTGTATTGTTGTTCATTTTCATCAAATAAACAAAATAAAACCCAGAATGAATCCTGAAAGACAATAAAAGATCATAAAAGATGCTTCAGCCCAGGTGTTAATGTTACTAAAAGAGCCCAAATTTCTAAAAATATTGCGAAAAACAACAATCTTCTGTTTTAGAGTGAATGTTTGAGGTGTTTAGAAGGCATTTATTTCATTTTTAGAAAATTAAATTTTTCTTATTTTTCCATGAAAAGTGCCAATACCCCCCCCTTTGGGTTCTAGGTGAAAATCTAACTTGACACAAATCAAACAAAAATGTTTCCATGGTGTGTATTGTTGTTCATTTTCATCAAATAAACAAAATAAAACCCAGAATGTATCCTGAAAGACAATAAATGATCATAAAAGATGCTTCAGCCCAGGTGTTAATGTTACTATTGGAGCCAAAATTTCTAAAAATATTGCGAAAAACAACAATCTTCTGTTTTAGAGTGAATGTTTGAGGTGTTTAGAAGGCATTTATTTCATTTTAAGAAAATTTAATTTTTCACATTTTTCCATGAAAAGTGCCAATACCCCCCCCCTTTGTGTTCTAGGTGAAAATCTCACTCGACACAAATCAAACAAAAATGTTGCCATGGTGTGTATTGTTGTTCATTTTCATCAAATAAACAAAATAAAACCCAGAAAGAATTCTGAAAGACAATAAATTATCATAAAAGATGCTTCAGCCGAAGTGTTAATGCTACTAAAAGAGCCAAAATTTCTAAAAATATTGCGAAAAACAACAATCATCTGTTTTAGAGTGAATGTTTGAGGTGTTTAGAAGGTATTTATTTCATTTTTAGAAAATTTAATTTTTCACATTTTTCCATGAAAAGTGCCAATACCCCCCCCTTTGGGTTCTAGGTGAAAATCCCAATCGACACAAATCAAACAAAAATGTATCCAAGGCGTGTATTGTTGTTCATTTTCATCAAATAAACAAAATAAAACCCAGAATGAATCCTGAAAGACAATAAAAGATCATAAAAGATGCTTCAGCCGAAGTGTTAATGTTACTAAAAGAGCCAAAATTTCTAAAAATATTGCGAAAAACAACAATCTTCTGTTTTAGAGTGAATGTTTGAGGTGTTTAGAAGGTATTTATTTCATTTTTAGATAATTTATTTTTCACATATTTCCATGAAAAGTGCCAATACCCCCCCTTTGGGTTCTAGGTGAAAATCCCAATCGACACAAATCAAACAAAAATGTATCCAAGGTGTGTATTGTTGTTCATTTTCATCAAATAAACAAAATAAAACCCAGAATGTATCCTGAAAGACAATAAATGATCATAAAAGATGCTTCAGCCCAGGTGTTAATGTTACTAAAAGAGCCCAAATTTCTAAAAATATGGCGAAAAACAACAATCTTCTGTTTTAGAGTGAATGTTTGAGGTGTTTAGAAGGCATTTATTTCATTTTTAGAAAATTTAATTTTTCACATTTTTCCATGAAAAGTGCCAATACCCCCCCTTTGGGTTCTAGGTAAAAATCTCACTCAACACAAATCAATCAAAAATGTTTCCATGGTGTGTATTGTTGTTCATTTTCATCAAATAAACAAAATAAAACCCAGAATTAATCCAGAAAGACAAGAAATGAGCATAAAAGATGCTTCAGCGCAAGTGTTAATGTTACTAAAAGAGCCCAAATTTCTAAAAATATTGCGAAAAACAACAATCTTCTGTTTTAGAGTGAATGTTTGAGGTGTTTAGAAGGCATTTATTTCATTTTTAGAAAATTAAATTTCTCACATTTTTCCATGAAAAGTGCCAATACCCCCCCTTTGGGTTCTAGGTGAAAATCTCACTCGACACAAATCAAACAAAAATGTTTCCGTGGTGTGTATTGTTGTTCATTTTCATCAAATAAATTAAATAAAACCCAGAACTAATCTTGAAAGACAAGAAATGAGCATAAAAAATGCTTCAGGGAAAGTGTTAATGTTACTAAAAGAGCCCAAATTTCTAAAAATATTGCGAAAAACGACAATCTTCTGTTTTAGAGTGAATGTTTGAGGTGTTTAGAAGGTATTTATTTCATTTTTAGAAAATTTAATTTTTCACATTTTTCCATGAAAAGTGCCAATTCCCCCCCCTTTGGGTTCTAGGTGAAAATCTAACTCGACACAAATCAATCAAAAATGTTTCCATGGTGTGTATTGTTGTTCATTTTCATCAAATAAACAAAATAAAACCCAGAATTAATCCTGAAAGACAAGAAATGAGCATAAAAGATGCTTCAGCGCAAGTGTTAATGTTACTAAAAGAGCCCAAATTTCTAAAAATATTGCGAAAAACAACAATCTTCTGTTTTAGAATGAATGTTTGCGGTAATAAGAAGGCATTTATTTCATTTTTAGAAAATTTAATTTTTCACATTTTTCCATGAAAAGTACCAATACCCCCCAATTTGGGTTCTAGGTGAAAATCTCACTTGACACAAATCAAACAAAAATGTTTCCATGGTGTGTATTGCTGTTCATTTTCATCAAATAAACAAAATAAAACCAAGAATTAATCCTGAAAGACATGAAATGAGCAGAAAAGATGCTGCAGCGCAAGTGTTAATTTTACTAAAAGAGCCCAAATTTCTAAAAATATTGCGAAAAACAACAATCTTCTGTTTTAGAGTGAATGTTTGAGGTGTTTAGAAGGCATTTATTTCATTTTTAGAAAATTTAATTTCTTACATTTTTCCATGAAAAGTGCCAATACACCCCCCTTTGGGTTCTAGGTGAAAATCTCACTCGACACGAATCAAACAAAAATGTTTCCATGGTGTGTATTGTTGTTCATTTTCATCAAATAAACAAAATAAAACCCAGAATAAATCATAAAAGACAAGAAATGAGCATAAAAGATGCCTCAGCGCAAGTGTAAATGTTAGTAAAAGAGCCCAAATTTCCAAAAATATTGCGAAAAACAACAATCTTCCATTATAGAGTGAATGTTTGAGGTGTATAGAAGGCATTTATTTCATTTTTAGAAATTTTAATTTTTCACATTTTTCCATGAAAAGTGCCAATACCCCCCCTTTGGGTTCTAGGTGAAAATCCCAATCGACACAAATGAAACAAAAATGTATCCAAGGTGTGTATTGTTGTTCATTTTCATCAAATAAACAAAATAAAACCCAGAATGTATCCTGAAAGACAATAAATTATCATAAAAGATGCTTCTGCCCAGGTGTTAATGTTACTAAAAGAGCCAAAATTTCTAAAAATATTGCGAAAAACAACAATCTTCTGTTTTAGAGTGAATGTTTGAGGTGTTTAGAAGGCATTTATTTCATTTTTAGAAAATTTTATATTTCACATTTTTCCATGAAAAGTGCCAATACCCCCCCCTTTGGGTTCTAGGTGAAAATCCCAATCGACACAAATCAAACAAAAATGTATCCAAGGTGTGTATTGTTGTTCATTTTCATCAAAAAAAAAATAAAACCCAGAATGTATCCTGAAAGACAATAAATGATCATAAAAGATGCTTCAGCCCAGGTGTTAATGTTACTAAAAGAGCCCAAATTTCTAAAAATATGGCGAAAAACAACAATCTTCTGTTTTAGAGTGAATGTTTGAGGTGTTTAGAAGGCATTTATTTCATTTTTAGAAAATTTAATTTTTCACATTTTTCCATGAAAAGTGCCAATACCCCCCCCTTTGGGTTCTAGGTGAAAATCTCACTCGACACAAATCAAACAAAAATGTATCCAAGGTGTGTATTGTTGTTCATTTTCATCAAATAAACAAAATAAAACCCAGAATGAATCCTGAAAGTCAATAAAAGATCATAAAAGATGCTTCAGCTGAAGTGTTAATGTTACTAAAAGAGCCAAAATTTCTAAAAATATTGCGAAAAACAACAACCTTATGTTTTAGAGTGAATGTTTGAGGTGATTAGAAGGTATTTATTTCTTTTTAGAAAATTTAATTTTTCACATTTTTCCATGAAAAGTGCCAATACCCCCCCCCTTTGGGTTCTAGGTGAAAATCTCACTCAACACAAATCAAACAAAAATGTATCCAAGGTGTGTATTGTTGTTCATTTTCATCAAATAAACAAAATAAAACCCAGAATGAATCCTGAAAGGCAATAAAAGATCATAAAAGATGCTTCAGCCGAAGTGTAAATGTTACTAAAAGAGCCAAAATTTCTAAAAATATTGCGCAAAACAACAATCTTCTGTTTTAGAGTGAATGTTTGAGGTGTTTAGAAGGTATTTATTTCATTTTTAGATAATTTATTTTTCACATTTTTCCATGAAAAGTGCCAATACCCCCCCCTTTGGGTTCTAGGTGAAAATCCCAATCGACACAAATCAAACAAAAATGTTTCCATGGTGTGTATTGCTGTTCATTTTCATCAAATAAACAAAATAAAACCAAGAATTAATCCTGAAAGACATGAAATGAGCAGAAAAGATGCTGCAGCGCAAGTGTTAATTTTACTAAAAGAGCCCAAATTTCTAAAAATATTGCGAAAAACAACAATCTTCTGTTTTAGAGTGAATGTTTGAGGTGTTTAGAAGGCATTTATTTCATTTTTAGAAAATTTAATTTCTTACATTTTTCCATGAAAAGTGCCAATACACCCCCCTTTGGGTTCTAGGTGAAAATCTCACTCGACACGAATCAAACAAAAATGTTTCCATGGTGTGTATTGTTGTTCATTTTCATCAAATAAACAAAATAAAACCCAGAATAAATCATAAAAGACAAGAAATGAGCATAAAAGATGCCTCAGCGCAAGTGTAAATGTTAGTAAAAGAGCCCAAATTTCCAAAAATATTGCGAAAAACAACAATCTTCCATTATAGAGTGAATGTTTGAGGTGTATAGAAGGCATTTATTTCATTTTTAGAAATTTTAATTTTTCACATTTTTCCATGAAAAGTGCCAATACCCCCCCTTTGGGTTCTAGGTGAAAATCCCAATCGACACAAATGAAACAAAAATGTATCCAAGGTGTGTATTGTTGTTCATTTTCATCAAAAAAAAAATAAAACCCAGAATGTATCCTGAAAGACAATAAATTATCATAAAAGATGCTTCAGCCCAGGTGTTAATGTTACTAAAAGAGCCCAAATTTCTAAAAATATGGCGAAAAACAACAATCTTCTGTTTTAGAGTGAATGTTTGAGGTGTTTAGAAGGCATTTATTTCATTTTTAGAAAATTTAATTTTTCACATTTTTCCATGAAAAGTGCCAATACCCCCCCCTTTGGGTTCTAGGTGAAAATCTCACTCGACACAAATCAAACAAAAATGTATCCAAGGTGTGTATTGTTGTTCATTTTCATCAAATAAACAAAATAAAACCCAGAATGAATCCTGAAAGTCAATAAAAGATCATAAAAGATGCTTCAGCTGAAGTGTTAATGTTACTAAAAGAGCCAAAATTTCTAAAAATATTGCGAAAAACAACAACCTTATGTTTTAGAGTGAATGTTTGAGGTGATTAGAAGGTATTTATTTCTTTTTAGAAAATTTAATTTTTCACATTTTTCCATGAAAAGTGCCAATACCCCCCCCCTTTGGGTTCTAGGTGAAAATCTCACTCAACACAAATCAAACAAAAATGTATCCAAGGTGTGTATTGTTGTTCATTTTCATCAAATAAACAAAATAAAACCCAGAATGAATCCTGAAAGGCAATAAAAGATCATAAAAGATGCTTCAGCCGAAGTGTAAATGTTACTAAAAGAGCCAAAATTTCTAAAAATATTGCGCAAAACAACAATCTTCTGTTTTAGAGTGAATGTTTGAGGTGTTTAGAAGGTATTTATTTCATTTTTAGATAATTTATTTTTCACATTTTTCCATGAAAAGTGCCAATACCCCCCCCTTTGGGTTCTAGGTGAAAATCCCAATCGACACAAATCAAACAAAAATGTATCCAAGGTGTGTATTGTTGTTCATTTTCATCAAATAAACAAAATAAAACCCAGAATGTATCCTGAAAGACAATAAATGATCATAAAAGATGCTTCAGCGCAAGTGTTAATGTTACTAAAAGAGCCCAAATTTCTAAAAATAATGCGAAAAACAACAATCTCCTTTTTTAGAGTGAATGTTTGAGGTGTTTAGAAGGCATTTATTTCATTTTTAGAAAATTTAATTTTTCACATTTTTCCATGAAAAGTCCCAATACCCCCCCTTTGGGTTCTAGGTGAAAATCTCACTCGACACAAATCAAACAAAAATGTTTCCATGGTGTGTATTGTTGTTCATTTTCATCAAATATAATTAAATAAAACCCAGAACTAATCTTGAAAGACAAGAAATGAGCATAAAAAATGCTTCAGGGAAAGTGTTAATGTTACTAAAAGAGCCCAAATTTCTAAAAATATTGCGAAAAACGACAATCTTCTGTTTTAGAGTGAATGTTTGAGGTGTTTAGAAGGTATTTATTTCATTTTTAGAAAATTTAATTTTTCACATTTTTCCATGAAAAGTGCCAATTCCCCCCCCTTTGGGTTCTAGGTGAAAATCTCACTCGACACAAATCAATCAAAAATGTTTCCATGGTGTGTATTGTTGTTCATTTTCATCAAATAAACAAAATAAAACCCAGAATTAATCCTGAAAGACAAGAAATGAGCATAAAAGATGCTTCAGCGCAAGTGTTAATGTTACTAAAAGAGCCCAAATTTCTAATAATATTGCGAAAAACAACAATCTTCTGTTTAAGAGTGAATGTTTGAGGTAATAAGAAGGCATTTATTTCATTTTTAGAAAATTTAATTTTTCACATTTTTCCATGAAAAGTGCCAATTCCCCCCCCTTTGGGTTCTAGGTGAAAATCTCACTCGACACAAATCAATCAAAAATGTTTCCATGGTGTGTATTGTTGTTCATTTTCATCAAATAAACAAAATAAAACCCAGAATTAATCCTGAAAGACAAGAAATGAGCATAAAAGATGCTTCAGCGCAAGTGTTAATGTTACTAAAAGAGCCCAAATTTCTAATAATATTGCGAAAAACAACAATCTTCTGTTTAAGAGTGAATGTTTGAGGTAATAAGAAGGCATTTATTTCATTTTTAGAAAATTTAATTTTCCACATTTTTCCATGAAAAGTACCAATACCCCCCCTTTTGGGTTCTAGGTGAAAATCACACTTGACACAAATCAAACAAAAATGTTTCCATGGTGTGTATTGCTGTTCATTTTCATCAAATTAACAAAATAAAACCCAGAATTAATCTTGAAGGACAAGAAATGAGCATAAAAGTTGCTTCAGAGAAAGTGTTAATGTTACTAAAAGAGCCCAAATTTCTAAAAATATTGCGAAAAACAACAATCTTCTGTTTTAGAGTGAATGTTTGAGGTGTTTAGAAGGCATTTATTTCATTTTTAGAAAATTTAATTTTTTACATTTTTTCATAAAAAGTGCAAATACCCCCCCCTTTGGGTTCTAGGTGAAAATCTCACTCGACACATATCAAACAAAAATGTTTCCATGGTGTGTATTGTTGTTCATTTTCATCAAATAAACAAAATAAAACCCAGAATTAATCCTGAAAGAAAAGAAATGAGCATAAAAGATGCTTCAGCCCAAGTGTTAATGTTACTAAAAGAGCCCAAATTTCTAAAAATATTGCGAAAAACAACAATCTTCTGTTTTAGAGTGAATGTTTGAGGTGTTAAGGTTTTTTTTCATTTTTAGAAAATTTTATTTTTCACATTTTTCCATGAAAAGTCCCTTTGGGTTCTAGGTGAAAATCCCAATCGACACAAATCAAACAAAAATGTATCCAAGGTGTGTATTGTTGTTCATTTTCATCAAATAAACAAAATAAAACCCAGAATGTATCCTGAAAGACAATAAATGATCATAAAAGATGCTTCAGCCCAGGTGTTAATGTTACTAAAAGAGCCCAAATTTCTAAAAATATGGCAAAAAACAACAATCTTCTGTTTTAGAGTGAATGTTTGAGGTGTTTAGAAGGCATTTATTTCATTTTTAGAAAATTTAATTTTTCACATTTTTCCATGAAAATGGCCAATACCCCCCCCTTTGGGTTCTAGGTGAAAATCCCAATCGACACAAATCAAACAAAAATGTATCCAAGGTGTGTATTGTTGTTCCTTTTCATCAAATAAACAAAATAAAACCCAGAATGAATCCTGAAAGACAATAAAAGATCATAAAAGATGCTTCAGCTCAGGTGTTAATGTTACTAAAAGAGCCCAAATTTCTAAAAATATTGTGAAAATCAACAATCTTCTGTTTTAGAGTGAATGTTTGAGGTGTATAGAAGGCATTTATTTCATTTTTAGAAAATTTAATTTTTCACATTTTTCCATGAAAAATGCCAATACCCCCCCTTTGGGTTCTAGGTGAAAATCCCAATCGACACAAATCAAACAAAAATGTATCCAAGGTGTGTATTGTTGTTCATTTTCATCAAATAAACAAAATAAAACCCAGAATGTATCCTGAAAGACAATAAATTATCATAAAAGATGCTTCTGCCCAGGTGTCAATGTTACTAAAAGAGCCAAAATTTCTAAAAATATTGCGAAAAACAACAATCTTCTGTTTTAGAGTGAATGTTTGAGGTGTTTAGAAGGCATTTATTTCATTTTTAGAAAATTTTATTTTTCACATTTTTCCATGAAAAGTGCCAATACCCCCCCCTTTGGGTTCTAGGTGAAAATCCCAATCGACACAAATCAAACAAAAATGTATCCAAGGCGTGTATTGTTGTTCATTTTCAACAAATAAACAAAATAAAACCCAGGTTGAATCCTGAAAGACAATAAATTATCATAAAAGATGCTTCAGCCGAAGTGTTAATGTTACTAAAAGAGCCAAAATTTCTAAAAATATTGCGAAAAACAACAATCTTCTGTTTTAGAGTGAATGTTTGAGGTGTTTAGAAGGTATTTATTTCATTTTTAGAAAATTTAATTTTTCATATTTTTCCATGAAAAGTGCCAATACCCCCCCTTTGGGTTCTAGGTGAAAATCCCAATCGACACAAATCAAACAAAAATGTATCCAAGGTGTGTATTGTTGTTCATTTTCATCAAATAAACAAAATAAAACCCAGAATGTATCCTGAAAGACAATAAATTATCATAAAAGTTGCTTCTGCCCAGGTGTCAATGTTACTAAAAGAGCCAAAATTTCTAAAAATATTGCGAAAAACAACAATCTTCTGTTTTAGAGTGAATGTTTGAGGTGTTTAGAAGGCATTTATTTCATTTTTAGAAAATTTTATTTTTCACATTTTTCCATGAAAAGTGCCAATACCCCCCCCTTTGGGTTCTAGGTGAAAATCCCAATCGACACAAATCAAACAAAAATGTATCCAAGGCGTGTATTGTTGTTCATTTTCAACAAATAAACAAAATAAAACCCAGAATGAATCCTGAAAGACAATAAAAGATCATAAAAGATGCTTCAGCCGAAGTGTTAATGTTACTAAAAGAGCCAAAATTTCTAAAAATATGGCGAAAAACAACAATCTTCTGTTTTAGAGTGAATGTTTGAGGTGTTTAGAAGGTATTTATTTCATTTTTAGATAATTTATTTTTCACATTTTTCCATGAAAAGTGCCAATACCCCCCCTTTGGGTTCTAGGTGAAAATCCCAATCGACACAAATCAAACAAAAATGTATCCAAGGTGTGTATTGTTGTTCATTTTCATCAAATAAACAAAATAAAACCCAGAATGTATCCTGAAAGACAATAAATGATCATAAAAGATGCTTCAGCCCAGGTGTTAATGTTGCTAAAAGAGCCCAAATTTCTAAAAATATGGCGAAAAACAACAATCTTCTGTTTTAGAGTGAATGTTTGAGGTGTTTAGAAGGCATTTATTTCATTTTTAGAAAATTTAATTTTTCACATTTTTCCATGAAAAGTGCCAATACCCCCCCTTTGGGTTCTAGGTAAAAATCTCACTCGACACAAATCAAACAAAAATGTTTCCATGGTGTGTATTGTTGTTCATTTTCATCAAATAAATTAAATAAAACCCAGAACTAATCTTGAAAGACAAGAAATGAGCATAAAAAATGCTTCAGGGAAAGTGTTAATGTTACTAAAAGAGCCCAAATTTCTAAAAATATTGCGAAAAACGACAATCTTCTGTTTTAGAGTGAATGTTTGAGGTGTTTAGAAGGTATTTATTTCATTTTTAGAAAATTTAATTTTTCACATTTTTCCATGAAAAGTGCCAATTCCCCCCCCTTTGGGTTCAAGGTGAAAATCTCACTCGACAAGAATCAATCAAAAATGTTTCCATGGTGTGTATTGTTGTTCATTTTCATCAAATAAACAAAATAAAACCCAGAATTAATCCTGAAAGACAAGAAATGAGCATAAAAGATGCTTAAGCGCAAGTGTTAATGTTACTAAAAGAGCCCAAATTTCAAAAATATTGCGAAAAACAACAATCTTCTGTTTTAGAATGAATGTTTGCGGTAATAAGAAGGCATTTATTTCATTTTTAGAAAATTTAATTTTTCACATTTTTCCATGAAAAGTACCAATACCCCCCCTTTTGGGGTCTAGGTGAAAATCTCACTTGACACAAATCAAAAAAAAATGTTTCCATGGTGTGTATTGCTGCTCATTTTCATCAAATAAACAAAATAAAACCCAGAATGTATCCTGAAAGACAATAAATTATCATAAAAGATGCTTCTGCCCAGGTGTTAATGTTACTAAAAGAGCCCAAATTTCTAAAAATATTGCGAAAAACAACAATCTTCTGTTTTAGAGTGAATGTTTGAGGTGTTTAGAAGGCATTTATTTCATTTTTAGAAAATTTTATTTTTCACATTTTTCCATGAAAATGGCCAATACCCCCCCCTTTGGGTTCTAGGTGAAAATCCCAATCGACACAAATCAAACAAAAATGTATCCAAGGTGTGTATTGTTGTTCCTTTTCATCAAATAAACAAAATAAAACCCAGAATGAATATTGAAAGACAATAAAAGATCATAAAAGATGCTTCAGCTCAGGTGTTAATGTTACTAAAAGAGCCCAAATTTCTAAAAATATTGCGAAAAAACACAATCTTCTGTTTTAGAGTGAATGTTTGAGGTGTATAGAAGGCATTTATTTCATTTTTAGAAAATTTAATTTTTCACATTTTTCCATGAAAAATGCCAATACCCCCCCCTTTGGGTTCTAGGTGAAAATCTCACTCGACACAAATCAAACAAAAATGTATCCAAGGCGTGTATTGTTTCTCATTTTCATCAAATAAACAAAATAAAACCCAGAATGTATCCTGAAAGACAATAAATGATCATAAAAGATGCTTCAGCCCAGGTGTTAATGTTACTATTGGAGCCAAAATTTCTAAAAATATTGCGAAAAACAACAATCTTCTGTTTTAGAGTGAATGTTTGAGGTGTTTAGAAGGCATTTATTTCATTTTAAGAAAATTTAATTTTTCACATTTTTCCATGAAAAGTGCCAATACCCCCCCCTTTGGGTTCTAGGTGAAAATCTCACTCGACACAAATCTAACAAAAATGTATCCAAGGTGTGTATTGTTGTTCATTTTCATCAAATAAACAAAATAAAACCCAGAAAGAATCCTGAAAGACAATAAATTATCATAAAAGATGCTTCAGCCGAAGTATTAATGTTACTAAAAGAGCCAAAATTTCTAAAAATATTGCGAAAAACAACAATCATCTGTTTTAGAGTGAATGTTTGAGGTGTTTAGAAGGTATTTATTTCATTTTTAGAAAATTTAATTTTTCACATTTTTCCATGAAAAGTGCCAATACCCCCCCCTTTGGGTTCTAGGTGAAAATCCCAATCGACACAAATCAAACAAAAATGTATCCAAGGCGTGTATTGTTGTTCATTTTCATCAAATAAACAAAATAAAACCCAGAATGAATCCTGAAAGACAATAAAAGATCATAAAAGATGCTTCAGCCGAAGTGTTAATGTTACTAAAAGAGCCAAAATTTCTAAAAATATTGCGAAAAACAACAATCTTCTGTTTTAGAGTGAATGTTTGAGGTGTTTAGAAGGTATTTATTTCATTTTTAGATAATTTATTTTTCACATTTTTCCATGAAAAGTGCCAATACCCCCCCTTTGGGTTCTAGGTGAAAATCCCAATCGACACAAATCAAACAAAAATGTATCCAAGGTGTGTATTGTTGTTCATTTTCATCAAATAAACAAAATAAAACCCAGAATGTATCCTGAAAGACAATAAATGATCATAAAAGATGCTTCAGCCCAGGTGTTAATGTTACTAAAAGAGCCCAAATTTCTAAAAATATGGCGAAAAACAACAATCTTCTGTTTTAGAGTGAATGTTTGAGGTGTTTAGAAGGCATTTATTTCATTTTTAGAAAATTTAATTTTTCACATTTTTCCATGAAAAGTGCCAATACCCCCCCTTTGGGTTCTAGGTAAAAATCTCACTCAACACAAATCAATCAAAAATGTTTCCATGGTGTGTATTGTTGTTCATTTTCATCAAATAAACAAAATAAAACCCAGAATTAATCCTGAAAGACAAGAAATGAGCATAAAAGATGCTTCAGCGCAAGTGTTAATGTTACTAAAAGAGCCCAAATTTCTAAAAATATTGCGAAAAACAACAATCTTCTGTTTTAGAGTGAATGTTTGAGGTGTTTAGAAGGCATTTATTTCATTTTTAGAAAATTTAATTTCTCACATTTTTCCATGAAAAGTGCCAATACCCCCCCTTTGGGTTCTAGGTGAAAATCTCACTCGACACAAATCAAACAAAAATGTTTCCATGGTGTGTATTGTTGTTCATTTTCATCAAATAAATTAAATAAAACCCAGAACTAATCTTGAAAGACAAGAAATGAGCATAAAAAATGCTTCAGGGAAAGTGTTAATGTTACTAAAAGAGCCCAAATTTCTAAAAATATTGCGAAAAACGACAATCTTCTGTTTTAGAGTGAATGTTTGAGGTGTTTAGAAGGTATTTATTTAATTTTTATAAAATTTAATTTTTCACATTTTTCCATGAAAAGTGCCAATTCCCCCCCCTTTGGGTTCTAGGTGAAAATCTCACTCGACACAAATCAATCAAAAATGTTTCCATGGTGTGTATTGGATTTCATTTTCATCAAATAAACAAAATAAAACCCAGAATTAATCCTGAAAGACAAGAAATGAGCATAAAAGATGCTTCAGCGCAAGTGTTAATGTTACTAAAAGAGCCCAAATTTCTAAAAATATTGCGAAAAACAACAATCTTCTGTTTTAGAATGAATGTTTGCGGTAATAAGAAGGCATTTATTTCATTTTTAGAAAATTTAATTTTTCACATTTTTCTATGAAAAGTACCAATACCCCCCCTTTTGGGTTCTAGGTGAAAATCTCACTTGACACAAATCAAACAAAAATGTTTCCATGGTGTGTATTGCTGTTCATTTTCATCAAATAAACAAAATAAAACCAAGAATTAATCCTGAAAGACAATAAATGATCATAAAAGATGCTTCAGCCCAGGTGTTAATGTTACTAAAAGAGCCCAAATTTCTAAAAATATGGCGAAAAACAATAATCTTCTGTTTTAGAGTGAATGTTTGAGGTGTTTAGAAGGCATTTATTTCATTTTTTAAAATTTAATTTTTCACATTTTTCCATGAAAAGTGCCAATACCCCCCCCTTTGGGTTCTAGGTGAAAATCTCACTCGACACAAATCAAACAAAAATGTATCCAAGGTGTGTATTGTTGTTCATTTTTATCAAATAAACAAAATAAAACCCAGAATGTATCCTTAAAGACATTAATGATCATAAAAGATGCTTCAGCCCAGGTGTTAATGTTACTAAAAGAGCCCAAATTTCTAAAAATATTGCGAAAAACAACAATCTTCTGTTTAAGAGTGAATGTTTGAGGTGTTTAGAAGGCATTTTTTCATTTTTAGAAAATTTAATTTTTCACATTTTTCCATGAAAGGTGCCAATACCCCCCCTTTGGATTCTAGGTGAAAATCTCACTCGACACAAATCAAATAAAAATGTATCCAAGGTGTGTATTGTTGTTCATTTTCATCAAATAAACAAAATAAAACCCAGAATGAATCCTGAAAGACAATAAAAGATCATAAAAGATGCTTCAGCCCAGGTGTAAATGTTACTAAAAGAGCCCAATTTTCTAAAAATATTGCGAAAAACTACAATCTTCTGTTTTAGAGTGAATGTTTGAGGTGTTTAGAAGGCATTTATTTCATTTTAGAAAATTTAATTTTTCACATTTTTCCATGAAATGTGCCAATACCTACCCTTTGGGTTCTAGGTGAAAATCTTACTTGACACAAATCAAACAAAAATGTTTCCATGGTGTGTATTGTTGTTCATTTTCATCAAATAAACAAATAAAACCCAGAATGTATCCTGAAAGAATATAAATGATCATAAAAGATGCTTCAGCCCAGGTGTTAATGTTACTATTGGAGCCAAAATTTCTAAAAATATTGCGAAAAACAACAATCTTCTGTTTTAGAGTGAATGTTTGAGGTGTTTAGAAGGCATTTATTTCATTTTAAGAAAATTTAATTTTTCACATTTTTCCATGAAAAGTGCCAATACCCCCCCTTTGGGTTCTAGGTGAAAATCTCACTCGACACAAATCAAACAAAAATGTATCCAAGGTGTGTATTGTTGTTCATTTTCATCAAATAAACAAAATAAAACCCAGAATGAATCCTAAACAACAATAAAAGATCATAAAAGATGCTTCAGCTCAGGTGTTAATGTTACTAAAAGAGCCAAAATTTCTAAAAATATTGCGAAAAACAACAATCTTCTGTTTTAGAGTGAATGTTTGAGGTGATTAGAAGGTATTTATTTCATTTTTAGAAAATTTAATTTTTCACATTTTCCATGAAAAGTGCCAATACCCCCCCCTTTGGGTTCTAGGTGAAAATCCCAATCGACACAAATCAAACAAAAATGTATCCAAGGTGTGTATTGTTGTTCATTTTCATCAAATAAACAAAATAAACCCAGAATGTATCCTGAAAGACAATAAATGATCATAAAAGATGCTTCAGCCCAGGTGTTAATGTTACTAAAAGAGCCCAAATTTCTAAAAATATGGCGAAAAACAACAATCTTCTGTTTTAGAGTGAATGTTTGAGGTGTTTAGAAGGCATTTATTTCATTTTTAGAAAATTTAATTTTTCACATTTTTCCATGAAAAGTGCCAATACCCCCCCTTTGGGTTCTAGGTGAAAATCTCACTCAACACAAATCAATCAAAAATGTTTCCATGGTGTGCATTGTTGTTCATTTTCATCAAATAAACAAAATAAAACCCAGAATTAATCCTGAAAGACAAGAAATGAGCATAAAAGATGCTTCAGCGCAAGTGTTAATGTTACTAAAAGAGCCAAAATTTCTAAAAATATTGCGAAAAACAACAATCTTCTGTTTTAGAGTGAATGTTTGAGGTGTTTAGAAGGCATTTATTTCATTTTTAGAAAATTTAATTTTTCACATTTTTCCATGAAAAGTGCCAATACCCCCCCCTTTGGGTTCTAGGTGAAAATCTCACTCGACACAAATCAAACAAAAATGTTTCCATGGTGTGTATTGTTGTTCATTTTCATCAAATAAATTAAATAAAACCCAGAACTAATCTTGAAAGACAAGAAATGAGCATAAAAAATGCTTCAGGGAAAGTGTTAATGTTACTAAAAGAGCCCAAATTTCTAAAATATTGCGAAAAACGACAATCTTCTGTTTAGAGTGAATGTTTGAGGTGTTTAGAAGGTATTTATTTAATTTTTATAAAATTTAATTTTTCACATTTTTCCATGAAAAGTGCCAATTCCCCCCCCTTTGGGTTCTAGGTGAAAATCTCACTCGACACAAATCAATCAAAAATGTTTCCATGGTGTGTATTGGATGGATTTCATTTTCATCAAATAAACAAAATAAAACCCAGAATTAATCCTGAAAGACAAGAAATGAGCATAAAAGATGCTTCAGCGCAAGTGTTAATGTTACTAAAAGAGCCCAAATTTCTAAAAATATTGCGAAAAACAACAATCTTCTGTTTTAGAGTGAATGTTTGAGGTGTTAAGAAGGTTTTTTTTCATTTTTAGAAAATTTTATTTTTCACATTTTTCCATGAAAAGTGCCAATACCCCCCCCTTTGGGTTCTAGGTGAAAATCCCAATCGACACAAATCAAACAAAAATGTATCCAAGGTGTGTATTGTTGTTCATTTTCATCAAATAAACAAAATAAAACCCAGAATGTATCCTGAAAGACAATAAATGATCATAAAAGATGCTTCAGCCCAGGTGTTAATGTTACTTAAAGAGCCCAAATTTCTAAAAATATGGCAAAAAACAACAATCTTCTGTTTTAGAGTGAATGTTTGAGGTGTTTAGAAGGCATTTATTTCATTTTTAGAAAATTTAATTTTTCACATTTTTCCATGAAAAGTGCCAATACCCCCCCCTTTGGGTTCTAGGTGAAAATCTCGCTCAACACAAATCAAACAAAAATGTATCCAAGGTGTGTATTGTTGTTCATTTTCATCAAATAAACAAAATAAAACCCAGAATGTATCCTGAAAGACAATAAATTATCATAAAAGGACTTCTGCCCAGGTGTTAATGTTACTAAAAGAGCCCAAATTTCTAAAAATATTGCGAAAAACAACAATCTTCTGTTTTAGAGTGAATGTTTGAGGTGTTTAGAAGGCATTTATTTCATTTTTAGAAAATTTTATTTTTCACATTTTTCCATGAAAATGGCCAATACCCCCCCCTTTGGGTTCTAGGTGAAAATCCCAATCGACACAAATCAAACAAAAATGTATCCAAGGTGTGTATTGTTGTTCCTTTTCATCAAATAAACAAAATAAAACCCAGAATGAATCCTGAAAGACAATAAAAGATCATAAAAGATGCTTCAGCTCAGGTGTTAATGTTACTAAAAGAGCCCAAATTTCTAAAAATATTGCGAAAAACAACAATCTTCTGTTTTAGAGTGAATGTTTGAGGTGTATAGAAGGCATTTATTTCATTTTTAGAAAATTTAATTTTCACATTTTTCCATGAAAAATGCCAATACCCCCCCCTTTGGGTTCTAGGTGAAAATCTCACTCGACACAAATCAAACAAAAATGTATCCAAGGCGTGTATTGTTTTTCATTTTCATCAAATAAACAAAATAAAACCCAGAATGTATCCTGAAAGACAATAAATGATCATAAAAGATGCTTCAGCCCAGGTGTTAATGTTACTATTGGAGCCAAAATTTCTAAAAATATTGCGAAAAACAACAATCTTCTGTTTTAGAGTGAATGTTTGAGGTGTTTAGAAGGCATTTATTTCATTTTAAGAAAATTTAATTTTTCACATTTTTCCATGAAAAGTGCCAATACCCCCCCCTTTGGGTTCTAGGTGAAAATCTCACTCGACACAAATCTAACAAAAATGTATCCAAGGTGTGTATTGTTGTTCATTTTCATCAAATAAACAAAATAAAACCCAGAAAGAATCCTGAAAGACAATAAATTATCATAAAAGATGCTTCAGCCGAAGTGTTAATGTTACTAAAAGAGCCAAAATTTCTAAAAATATTGCGAAAAACAACAATCATCTGTTTTAGAGTGAATGTTTGAGGTGTTTAGAAGGTATTTATTTCATTTTTAGAAAATTTAATTTTTCACATTTTTCCATGAAAAGTGCCAATACCCCCCCCTTTGGGTTCTAGGTGAAAATCCCAATCGACACAAATCAAACAAAAATGTATCCAAGGCGTGTATTGTTGTTCATTTTCATCAAATAAACAAAATAAAACCCAGAATGAATCCTGAAAGACAATAAAAGATCATAAAAGATGCTTCAGCCGAAGTGTTAATGTTACTAAAAGAGCCAAAATTTCTAAAAATATTGCGAAAAAACAACAATCTTCTGTTTTAGAGTGAATGTTTGAGGTGTTTAGAAGTTATTTATTTCATTTTTAGATAATTTATTTTTCACATTTTTCCATGAAAAGTGCCAATACCCCCCCCTTTGGGTTCTAGGTGAAAATCCCAATCGACACAAATCAAACAAAAATGTATCCAAGGTGTGTATTGTTGTTCATTTTCATCAAATAAACCAAATTAAACCCAGAATGTATCCTGAAAGACAATAAATGATCATAAAAGATGCTTCAGCCCAGGTGTTAATGTTACTAAAAGAGCCCAAATTTCTAAAAATATGGCGAAAAACAACAATCTTCTGTTTTAGAGTGAATGTTTGAGGTGTTTGGAAGGCATTTATTTCATTTTTAGAAAATTTAATTTTTCACATTTTTCCATGAAAAGTGCCAATACCCCCCCTTTGGGTTCTAGGTAAAAATCTCACTCAACACAAATCAATCAAAAATGTTTCCATGGTGTGTATTGTTGTTCATTTTCATCAAATAAACAAAATAAAACCCAGAATTAATCCTGAAAGACAAGAAATGAGCATAAAAGATGCTTCAGCGCAAGTGTTAATGTTACTAAAAGAGCCCAAATTTCTAAAAATATTGCGAAAAACAACAATCTTCTGTTTTAGAGTGAATGTTTGAGGTGTTTAGAAGGCATTTATTTCATTTTTAGAAAATTTAATTTCTCACATTTTTCCATGAAAAGTGCCAATACCCCCCCTTTGGGTTCTAGGTGAAAATCTCACTCGACACAAATCAAACAAAAATGTTTCCATGGTGTGTATTGTTGTTCATTTTCATCAAATAAACAAAATAAAACCCAGAATGTATCCGGAAAGACAATAAATGATCATAAAAGATGCTTCAGCCCAGGTGTTAATGTTACTTAAAGAGCCCAAATTTCTAAAAATATGGCAAAAAACAACAATCTTCTGTTTTAGAGTGAATGTTTGAGGTGTTTAGAAGGCATTTATTTCATTTTTAGAAAATTTAATTTTTCACATTTTTCCATGAAAAGTGCCAATACCCCCCCTTTGGGTTCTAGGTGAATATCTCGCTCAACACAAATCAAACAAAAATGTATCCAAGGTGTGTATTGTTGTTCATTTTCATCAAATAAACAAAATAAAACCCAGAATGTATCCTGAAAGACAATAAATTATCATAAAAGGACTTCTGCCCAGGTGTTAATGTTACTAAAAGAGCCCAAATTTCTAAAAATATTGCGAAAAACAACAATCTTCTGTTTTAGAGTGAATGTTTGAGGTGTTTAGAAGGCATTTATTTCATTTTTAGAAAATTTTATTTTTCACATTTTTCCATGAAAATGGCCAATACCCCCCCCTTTGGGTTCTAGGTGAAAATCCCAATCGACACAAATCAAACAAAAATGTATCCAAGGTGTGTATTGTTGTTCCTTTTCATCAAATAAACAAAATAAAACCCAGAATGAATCCTGAAAGACAATAAAAGATCATAAAAGATGCTTTAGCTCAGGTGTTAATGTTACTAAAAGAGCCCAAATTTCTAAAAATATTGCGAAAAACAACAATCTTCTGTTTTAGAGTGAATGTTTGAGGTGTATAGAAGGCATTTATTTCATTTTTAGAAAATTTAATTTTTCACATTTTTCCATGAAAAATGCCAATACCCCCCCCTTTGGGTTCTAGGTGAAAATCTCACTCGACTCAAATCAAACAAAAATGTATCCAAGGCGTGTATTGTTTTTCATTTTCATCAAATAAACAAAATAAAACCCAGAATGTATCCTGAAAGACAATAAATGATCATAAAAGATGCTTCAGCCCAGGTGTTAATGTTACTATTGGAGCCAAAATTTCTAAAAATATTGCGAAAAACAACAATCTTCTGTTTAAGAGTGAATGTTTGAGGTGTTTAGAAGGCATTTTTTCATTTTTAGAAAATTTAATTTTTCACATTTTTCCATGAAAGGTGCCAATACCCCCCCTTTGGATTCTAGGTGAAAATCTCACTCGACACAAATCTAACAAAAATGTATCCAAGGTGTGTATTGTTGTTCATTTTCATCAAATAAACAAAATAAAACCCAGAAAGAATCCTGAAAGACAATAAATTATCATAAAAGATGCTTCAGCCGAAGTGTTAATGTTACTAAAAGAGCCAAAATTTCTAAAAATATTGCGAAAAACAACAATCATCTGTTTTAGAGTGAATGTTTGAGGTGTTTAGAAGTTATTTATTTCATTTTTAGATAATTTATTTTTCACATTTTTCCATGAAAAGTGCCAATACCCCCCCTTTGGGTTCTAGGTGAAAATCCCAATCGACACAAATCAAACAAAAATGTATCCAAGGTGTGTATTGTTGTTCATTTTCATCAAATAAACAAAATAAAACCAAGAATGTATCCTGAAAGACAATAAATGATCATAAAAGATGCTTCAGCCCAGGTGTTAATGTTACTAAAAGGGCCCAAATTTCTAAAAATATGGCGAAAAACAACAATCTTCTGTTTTAGAGTGAATGTTTGAGGTGTTTAGAAGGCATTTATTTCATTTTTAGAAAATTTAATTTTCCACATTTTTCCATGAAAAGTGCCAATTCCCCCCCCCTTTGGGTTCTAGGTGAAAATCTCACTCGACACAAATCAATCAAAAATGTTTCCATGGTGTGTATTGGATTTCATTTTCATCAAATAAACAAAATAAAACCCAGAAT
Source organism: Hetaerina americana (assembly GCF_022747635.1). Lineage (NCBI taxonomy): Eukaryota > Metazoa > Arthropoda > Insecta > Odonata > Calopterygidae > Hetaerina > Hetaerina americana. The sequence goes on from NW_027287579.1 coordinate 36,953, forward strand.
TAATCCTGAAAGACAAGAAATGAGCATAAAAGATGCTTCAGCGCAAGTGTTAATGTTACTAAAAGAGCCCAAATTTCTAAAAATATTGCGAAAAACAACAATCTTCTGTTTTAGAGTGAATGTTTGAGGTGTTAAGAAGGTTTTTTTTCATTTTTAGAAAATTTTATTTTTCACATTTTTCCATGAAAAGTGCCAATACCCCCCCTTTTGGGTTCTAGGTGAAAATCCCAATCGACACAAATCAAACAAAAATGTATCCAAGGTGTGTATTGTTGTTCATTTTCATCAAATAAACAAAATAAAACCCAGAATGTATCCTGAAAGACAATAAATGATCATAAAAGATGCTTCAGCCCAGGTGTTAATGTTACTTAAAGAGCCCAAATTTCTAAAAATATGGCAAAAAACAACAATCTTCTGTTTTAGAGTGAATGTTTGAGGTGTTTAGAAGGCATTTATTTCATTTTTAGAAAATTTAATTTTTCACATTTTTCCATGAAAAGTGCCAATACCCCCCCTTTGGGTTCTAGGTGAAAATCTCGCTCAACACAAATCAAACAAAAATGTATCCAAGGTGTGTATTGTTGTTCATTTTCATCAAATAAACAAAATAAAACCCAGAATGTATCCTGAAAGACAATAAATTATCATAAAAGGACTTCTGCCCAGGTGTTAATGTTACTAAAAGAGCCCAAATTTCTGAAAATATTGCGAAAAACAACAATCTTCTGTTTTAGAGTGAATGTTTGAGGTGTTTAGAAGGCATTTATTTCATTTTTAGAAAATTTTATTTTTCACATTTTTCCATGAAAATGGCCAATACCCCCCCCTTTGGGTTCTAGGTGAAAATCCCAATCGACACAAATCAAACAAAAATGTATCCAAGGTGTGTATTGTTGTTCCTTTTCATCAAATAAACAAAATAAAACCCAGAATGAATCCTGAAAGACAATAAAAGATCATAAAAGATGCTTCAGCTCAGGTGTTAATGTTACTAAAAGAGCCCAAATTTCTAAAAATATTGCGAAAAACAACAATCTTCTGTTTTAGAGTGAATGTTTGAGGTGTATAGAAGGCATTTATTTCATTTTTAGAAAATTTAATTTTTCACATTTTTCCATGAAAAATGCCAATACCCCCCCCTTTGGGTTCTAGGTGAAAATCTCACTCGACACAAATCAAACAAAAATGTATCCAAGGCGTGTATTGTTTTTCATTTTCATCAAATAAACAAAATAAAACCCAGAATGTATCCTGAAAGACAATAAATGATCATAAAAGATGCTTCAGCCCAGGTGTTAATGTTACTATTGGAGCCAAAATTTCTAAAAATATTGCGAAAAACAACAATCTTCTGTTTTAGAGTGAATGTTTGAGGTGTTTAGAAGGCATTTATTTCATTTTAAGAAAATTTAATTTTTCACATTTTTCCATGAAAAGTGCCAATACCCCCCCCCTTTGTGTTCTAGGTGAAAATCTCACTCGACACAAATCAAACAAAAATGTTTCCATGGTGTGTATTGTTGTTCATTTTCATCAAATAAACAAAATAAAACCCAGAAAGAATCCTGAAAGACAATAAATTATCATAAAAGATGCTTCAGCCGAAGTGTTAATGCTACTAAAAGAGCCAAAATTTCTAAAAATATTGCGAAAAACAACAATCATCTGTTTTAGAGTGAATGTTTGAGGTGTTTAGAAGGTATTTATTTCATTTTTAGAAAATTTAATTTTTCACATTTTTCCATGAAAAGTGCCAATACCCCCCCCCTTTGGGTTCTAGGTGAAAATCCCAATCGACACAAATCAAACAAAAATGTATCCAAGGCGTGTATTGTTGTTCATTTTCATCAAATAAACAAAATAAAACCCAGAATGAATCCTGAAAGACAATAAAAGATCATAAAAGATGCTTCAGCCGAAGTGTTAATGTTACTAAAAGAGCCAAAATTTCTAAAAATATTGCGAAAAACAACAATCTTCTGTTTTAGAGTGAATGTTTGAGGTGTTTAGAAGTTATTTATTTCATTTTTAGATAATTTATTTTTCACATTTTTCCATGAAAAGTGCCAATACCCCCCCTTTGGGTTCTAGGTGAAAATCCCAATCGACACAAATCAAACAAAAATGTATCCAAGGTGTGTATTGTTGTTCATTTTCATCAAATAAACAAAATAAAACCCAGAATGTATCCTGAAAGACAATAAATGATCATAAAAGATGCTTCAGCCCAGGTGTTAATGTTACTAAAAGAGCCCAAATTTCTAAAAATATGGCGAAAAACAACAATCTTCTGTTTTAGAGTGAATGTTTGAGGTGTTTAGAAGGCATTTATTTCATTTTTAGAAAATTTAATTTTTCACATTTTTCCATGAAAAGTGCCAATACCCCCCCTTTGGGTTCTAGGTAAAAATCTCACTCAACACAAATCAATCAAAAATGTTTCCATGGTGTGTATTGTTGTTCATTTTCATCAAATAAATTAAATAAAACCCAGAATTAATCCTGAAAGACAAGAAATGAGCATAAAAGATGCTTCAGCGCAAGTGTTAATGTTACTAAAAGAGCCCAAATTTCTAAAAATATTGCGAAAAACAACAATCTTCTGTTTTAGAGTGAATGTTTGAGGTGTTTAGAAGGCATTTATTTCATTTTTAGAAAATTTAATTTCTCACATTTTTCCATGAAAAGTGCCAATACCCCCCCTTTGGGTTCTAGGTGAAAATCTCACTCGACACAAATCAAACAAAAATGTTTCCATGGTGTGTATTGTTATTCATTTTCATCAAATAAATTAAATAAAACCCAGAACTAATCTTGAAAGACAAGAAATGAGCATAAAAAATGCTTCAGGGAAAGTGTTAATGTTACTAAAAGAGCCCAAATTTCTAAAAATATTGCGAAAAACGACAATCTTCTGTTTTAGAGTGAATGTTTGAGGTGTTTAGAAGGTATTTATTTCATTTTTAGAAAATTTAATTTTTCACATTTTTCCATGAAAAGTGCCAATTCCCCCCCCTTTGGGTTCTAGGTGAAAATCTAACTCGACACAAATCAATCAAAAATGTTTCCATGGTGTGTATTGTTGTCCATTTTCATCAAATAAACAAAATAAAACCCAGAATTAATCCTGAAAGACAAGAAATGAGCATAAAAGATGCTTCAGCGCAAGTGTTAATGTTACTAAAAGAGCCCAAATTTCTAAAAATATTGCGAAAAACAACAATGTTCTGTTTTAGAATGAATGTTTGCGGTAATAAGAAGGCATTTATTAAAAATGTATCCAAGGTGTGTATTGTTGTTCATTTTTATCAAATAAACAAAATAAAACCCAGAATGTATCCTTAAAGACAATTAATGATCATAAAAGATGCTTCAGCCCAGGTGTTAATGTTACTAAAAGAGACCAAATTTCTAAAAAATATTGCGAAAAACAACAATCTTCTGTTTAAGAGTGAATGTTTGAGGTGTTTAGAAGGCATTTTTTTCATTTTTAGAAAATTTAATTTTTCACATTTTTCCATGAAAGGTGCCAATACCCCCCCTTTGGATTCTAGGTGAAAATCTCACTCGACACAAATCAAATAAAAATGTATCCAAGGTGTGTATTGTTGTTCATTTTCATCAAATAAACAAAATAAAACCCAGAATGAATCCTGAAAGACAATAAAAGATCATAAAAGATGCTTCAGCCCAGGTGTTAATGTTACTAAAAGAGCCCAAATTTCTAAAAATATTGCGAAAAACTACAATCTTCTGTTTTAGAGTGAATGTTTGAGGTGTTTAGAAGGCATTTATTTCATTTTTAGAAAATTTAATTTTTCACATTTTTCCATGAAATGTGCCAATACCTAACCTTTGGGTTCTAGGTGAAAATCTAACTTGACACAAATCAAACAAAAATGTTTCCATGATGTGTATTGTTGTTCATTTTCATCAAATAAACAAAATAAAACCCAAAATAGAACCCCTTTGGGTTCTGGGTGAAAATCTCACTCGACACAAATCAAACAAAAATGTATCCAAGGTGTGTATTGTTGTTCATTTTCATCAAATAAACAAAATAAAACCCAGAATGAATCCTAAACAACAATAAAAGATCATAAAAGATGCTTCAGCTCAGGTGTTAATGTTACTAAAAGAGCCAAAATTTCTAAAAATATTGCGAAAAACAACAATCTTCTGTTTTAGAGTGAATGTTTGAGGTGATTAGAAGGTATTTATTTCATTTTTAGAAAATTTAATTTTTCACATTTTTCCCCCCCCTTTGGGTTCTAGGTGAAAATCCCAATCGACACAAATCAAACAAAAATGTATCCAAGGTGTGTATTGTTGTTCATTTTCATCAAATAAACAAAATAAAACCCAGAATGTATCCTGAAAGACAATAAATGATCATAAAAGATGCTTCAGCCCAGGTGTTAATGTTACTAAAAGAGCCCAAATTTCTAAAAATATGGCGAAAAACAACAATCTTCTGTTTTAGAGTGAATGTTTGAGGTGTTTAGAAGGCATTTATTTCATTTTTAGAAAATTTAATTTTTCACATTTTTCCATGAAAAGTGCCAATACCCCCCCTTTGGGTTCTAGGTGAAAATCTCACTCAACACAAATCAAACAAAAATGTATCCAAGGTGTGTATTGTTGTTCATTTTCATCAAATAAACAAAATAAAACCCAGAATTAATCCTGAAAGACAAGAAATGAGCATAAAAGATGCTTCAGCGCAAGTGTTAATGTTACTAAAAGAGCCCAAATTTCTAAAAATATTGCGAAAAACAACAATCTTCTGTTTTAGAGTGAATGTTTGAGGTGTTTAGAAGGCATTTATTTCATTTTTAGAAAATTTAATTTTTCACATTTTTCCATGAAAAGTGCCAAAACCCCCCCCTTTGGGTTCTAGGTGAAAATCTCACTCGACACAAATCAAACAAAAATGTTTCCATGGTGTGTATTGTTGTTCATTTTCATTAAATAAATTAAATAAAACCCAGAACTAATCTTGAAAGACAAGAAATGAGCATAAAAAATGCTTCAGGGAAAGTGTTAATGTTACTAAAATAGCCCAAATTTCTAAAAATATTGCGAAAAACGACAATCTTCTGTTTTAGAGTGAATGTTTGAGGTGTTTAGAAGGTATTTATTTAATTTTTATAAAATTTAATTTTTCACATTTTTCCATGAAAAGTGCCAATTCCCCCCCCTTTGGGTTCTAGGTGAAAATCTCACTCGACACAAATCAATCAAAAATGTTTCCATGGTGTGTATTGGATTTCATTTTCATCAAATAAACAAAATAAAACCCAGAATTAATCCTGAAAGACAAGAAATGAGCATAAAAGATGCTTCAGCGCAAGTGTTAATGTTACTAAAAGAGCCCAAATTTCTAAAAATATTGCGAAAAACAACAATCTTCTGTTTTAGAGTGAATGTTTGAGGTGTTAAGAAGGTTTTTTTTCATTTTTAGAAAATTTTATTTTTCACATTTTTCCATGAAAAGTGCCAATACCCCCCCCTTTGGGTTCTAGGTGAAAATCCCAATCGACACAAATCAAACAAAAATGTATCCAAGGTGTGTATTGTTGTTCATTTTCATCAAATAAACAAAATAAAACCCAGAATGTATCCTGAAAGACAATAAATGATCATAAAAGATGCTTCAGCCCAGGTGTTAATGTTACTTAAAGAGCCCAAATTTCTAAAAATATGGCAAAAAACAACAATCTTCTGTTTTAGAGTGAATGTTTGAGGTGTTTAGAAGGCATTTATTTCATTTTTAGAAAATTTAATTTTTCACATTTTTCCATGAAAAGTGCCAATACCCCCCCTTTGGGTTCTAGGTGAAAATCTCGCTCAACACAAATCAAACAAAAATGTATCCAAGGTGTGTATTGTTGTTCATTTTCATCAAATAAACAAAATAAAACCCAGAATGTATCCTGAAAGACAATAAATTATCATAAAAGGACTTCTGCCCAGGTGTTAATGTTACTAAAAGAGCCCAAATTTCTAAAAATATTGCGAAAAACAACAATCTTCTGTTTTAGAGTGAATGTTTGAGGTGTTTAGAAGGCATTTATTTCATTTTTAGAAAATTTTATTTTCACATTTTTCCATGAAAATGGCCAATACCCCCCCCTTTGGGTTCTAGGTGAAAATCCCAATCGACACAAATCAAACAAAAATGTATCCAAGGTGTGTATTGTTGTTCCTTTTCATCAAATAAACAAAATAAAACCCAGAATGAATCCTGAAAGACAATAAAAGATCATAAAAGATGCTTCAGCTCAGGTGTTAATGTTACTAAAAGAGCCCAAATTTCTAAAAATATTGCGAAAAACAACAATCTTCTGTTTTAGAGTGAATGTTTGAGGTGTATAGAAGGCATTTATTTCATTTTTAGAAAATTTAATTTTCACATTTTTCCATGAAAAATGCCAATACCCCCCCTTTGGGTTCTAGGTGAAAATCTCACTCGACACAAATCAAACAAAAATGTATCCAAGGCGTGTATTGTTTTTCATTTTCATCAAATAAACAAAATAAAACCCAGAATGTATCCTGAAAGACAATAAATGATCATAAAAGATGCTTCAGCCCAGGTGTTAATGTTACTTTTGGAGCCAAAATTTCTAAAAATATTGCGAAAAACAACAATCTTCTGTTTTAGAGTGAATGTTTGAGGTGTTTAGAAGGCATTTATTTCATTTTAGAAAATTTAATTTTTCACATTTTTCCATGAAAAGTGCCAATACCCCCCCCTTTGGGTTCTAGGTGAAAATCTCACTCAACACAAATAAATCAAAAATGTATCCAAGGTGTGTATTGTGGTTCATTTTCATCAAATAAACAAAATAAAACCCAGAACTAATCTTGAAAGACAAGAAAAGATCATAAAAGATGCTTCAGCCGAAATGTTTATGTTACTAAAAGAGCCAAAATTTCTAAAAATATTGCGAAAAACAACAATCTTCTGTTTTAGAATGAATGTTTGAGGTGTTTAGAATGTATTTATTTCAATTTTAGAAAATTTAATTTTTCACATTTTTCCATGAAAAGTGCCAATACCCCCCCCCTTTGGGTTCTAGGTGAAAATCTCACTCAACACAAATCAAACAAAAATGTATCCAAGGTGTGTATTGTTGTTCATTTTCATCAAATAAACAAAATAAAACCCAGAATGTATCCTGAAAGACAATAAATTATCATAAAAGATGCTTCTGCCCAGGTGTTAATGTTACTAAAAGAGCCCAAATTTCTAAAAATATTGCGAAAAACAACAATCTTCTGTTTTAGAGTGAATGTTTGAGGTAATAAGAAGGCATTTATTTCATTTTTAGAAAATTTTATTTTTCACATTTTTCCATGAAAAGTGTCAATACCCCCCCCCTTTGGGTTCTAGGTGAAAATCCCAATCGACACAAATCAAACAAAAATGTATCCAAGGCGTGTATTGTTGTTCATTTTCATCAAATAAACAAAATAAAACCCAGAATGAATCCTGAAAGACAATAAAAGATCATAAAAGATGCTTCAACCGAAGTGTTAATGTTACTAAAAGAGCCAAAATTTCTAAAAATATTGCGAAAAACAACAATCTTCTGTTTTAGAGTGAATGTTTGAGGTGTTTAGAAGGTATTTATTTCATTTTTAGATAATTTATTTTTCACATTTTTCCATGAAAAGTGCCAATACCCCCCATTTGGCTTCTAGGTGAAAATCTCACTCGACACAAATCAAACAAAAATGTTTCCATGGTGTGTATTTTTGTTCATTTTCATCAAATAAATTAAATAAAACCCAGAACTAATCTTGAAAGACAAGAAATGAGCATAAAAAATGCTTCAGGGAAAGTGTTAATGTTACTAAAAGAGCCCAAATTTCTAAAAATATGGCGAAAAAACAACAATCTTCTGTTTTAGAGTGAATGTTTGAGGTGTTTAGAAGGCATTTATTTCATTTTTAGAAAATTTAATTTTTCACATTTTTCCATGAAAAGTGCCAATACCCCCCCCTTTGGGTTCTAGGTGAAAATCTCACTCGACACAAATCAAACAAAAATGTTTCCATGGTGTGTATTGTTGTTCATTTTCATCAAATAAATTAAATAAAACCCAGAACTAATCTTGAAAGACAAGAAATGAGCATAAAAAATGCTTCAGCGCAAGTGTTAATGTTACTAAAAGAGCCCAAATTTCTAAAAATATTGCGAAAAACAACAATCTTCTGTTTTAGAGTGAATGTGTGAGGTGTTTAGAAGGCATTTATTACATTTTTAGAAAATTTAATTTCTCATATTTTTCCATGAAAAGTGCCAATACCCCCCCCCTTTGGGTTCTAGGTGAAAATCTCACTCGACACAAATCAAACAAAAATGTTTCCATGGTGTGTATTGTTGTTCATTTTCATCAAATAAATTAAATAAAACCCAGAACTAATCTTGAAAGACAAGAAATGAGCATAAAAAATGCTTCAGGGAAAGTGTTAATGTTACTAAAAGAGCCCAAATTTCTAAAAATATTGCGAAAAACGACAATCTTCTGTTTTAGAGTGAATGTTTGAGGTGTTTAGAAGGTATTTATTTCATTTTTAGAAAATTTAATTTTTCACATTTTTCCATGAAAAGTGCCAATTCCCCCCCTTTGGGTTCTAGGTGAAAATCTCACTCGACACAAATCAATCAAAAATGTTTCCATGGTGTGTATTGTTGTTCATTTTCATCAAATAAACAAAATAAAACCCAGAATTAATCCTGAAAGACAAGAAATGAGCATAAAAGATGCTTCAGCGCAAGTGTTAATGTTACTAAAAGAGCCCAAATTTCTAAAAATATTGCGAAAAACAACAATCTTCTGTTTTAGAGTGAATGTTTGAGGTAATAAGAAGGCATTTATTTCATTTTTAGAAAATTTAATTTTTCACATTTTTCCATGAAAAGTACCAATACCCCCCCTTTTGGGTTCTAGGTGAAAATCTCACTTGACACAAATCAAACAAAAATGTTTCCATGGTGTGTATTGCTGTTCATTTTCATCAAATAAACAAAATAAAACCAAGAATTAATCCTGAAAGACATGAAATGAGCAGAAAAGATCCTGCAGCGCAAGTGTTTATTTTACTAAAAGAGCCCAAATTTCTAAAAATATTGCGAAAAACAACAATCTTCTGTTTAAGAGTGAATGTTTGAGGTGTTTAGAAGGCATTTATTTCATTTTTAGAAAATTTATTTTTTTACATTTTTCCATGAAAAGTGCCAATACCCCCCCCTTTGGGTTCTAGGTGAAAATCTCACTCGACACAAATCAAACAAAAATGTTTCCATGGTGTGTATTGTTGTTCATTTTCATCAAATTAACAAAATAAAACCCAGAATTAATCTTGAAGGACAAGAAATGAGCATAAAAGTTGCTTCAGAGAAAGTGTTAATGTTACTAAAAGAGCCCAAATTTCTAAAAATATTGCGAAAAACAACAATCTTCTGTTTTAGAGTGAATGTTTGAGGTGTTTAGAAGGCATTTATTTCATTTTTAGAAAAATTAATTTTTTACATTTTTCCATGAAAAGTGCCAGTACCCCCCCCCTTTGGGTTCAAGGTGAAAATCTCAGTCGACACATATCAAACAAAAATGTTTCCATGGTGTGTATTGTTGTTCATTTTCATCAAATAAACAAAATAAAACCCAGAATTAATCCTGAAAGAAAAGAAATGAGCATAAAAGATGCTTCAGCCCAAGTGTTAATGTTACTAAAAGAGCCCAAATTTCTAAAAATATTGCGAAAAAACACAATCTCCTGTTTTAGAGTGAATGTTTGAGGTGTTAAGAAGGTTTTTTTCATTTTTAGAAAATTTTATTTTTCACATTTTTCCCTGAAAAGTGCCAATACCCCCCCCCTTTGGGTTCTAGGTGAAAATCCCAATCGACACAAATCAAACAAAAATGTATCCAAGGTGTGTATTGTTGTTCATTTTCATCAAATAAACAAAATAAAACCCAGAATGTATCCTGAAAGACAATAAATGATCATAAAAGATGCTTCAGCCCAGGTGTTAATGTTACTAATAGAGCCCAAATTTCTAAAAATATGGCGAAAAACAACAATCTTCTGTTTTAGAGTGAATGTTTGAGGTGTTTAGAAGGCATTTATTTCATTTTTTAAAAATTTAATTTTTCACATTTTTCCATGAAAAGTGCCAATACCCCCCCTTTGGGTTCTAGGTGAAAATCTCACTCGACACAAATCAAACAAAAATGTATCCAAGGTGTGTATTGTTGTTCATTTTTATCAAATAAACAAAATAAAACCCAGATCCTTAAAGTATCCTAAAGACAATATCATAAAAGATGCTTCAGCCCAGGTGTAAATGTTACTAAAAGAGCCCAAATTTCTAAAAATATTGCGAAAAAACAACAATCTTCTGTTTAAGAGTGAATGTTTGAGGTGTTTAGAAGGCATTTTTTCATTTTTAGAAAATTTAATTTTTCACATTTTTCCATGAAAGGTGCCAATACCCCCCCTTTGGATTCTAGGTGAAAATCTCACTCGCCACAAATCAAACAAAAATGTATCCAAGGTGTGTATTGTTGTTCATTTTCATCAAATAAACAAAATAAAACCCAGAATGAATCCTGAAAGACAATAAAAGATCATAAAAGATGCTTCAGCCCAGGTGTTAATGTTACTAAAAGAGCCCAAATTTCTAAAAATATTGCGAAAAAACAACAATCTTCTGTTTTAGAGTGAATGTTTGAGGTGTTTAGAAGGCATTTATTTCATTTTAGAAAATTAAATTTTTCTTATTTTTCCATGAAAAGTGCCAATACCCCCCCCTTTGGGTTCTAGGTGAAAATCTAACTTGACACAAATCAAACAAAAATGTTTCCATGGTGTGTATTGTTGTTCATTTTCATCAAATAAACAAAATAAAAACCCAGAATGTATCCTGAAAGACAATAAATGATCATAAAAGATGCTTCAGCCCAGGTGTTAATGTTACTATTGGAGCCAAAATTTCTAAAAATATTGCGAAAAACAACAATCTTCTGTTTTAGAGTGAATGTTTGAGGTGTTTAGAAGGCATTTATTTCATTTTAAGAAAATTTAATTTTTCACATTTTTCCATGAAAAGTGCCAATACCCCCCCCCCTTTGTGTTCTAGGTGAAAATCTCACTCGACACAAATCAAACAAAAATGTTTCCATGGTGTGTATTGTTGTTCATTTTCATCAAATAAACAAAATAAAACCCAGAAAGAATTCTGAAAGACAATAAATTATCATAAAAGATGCTTCAGCCGAAGTGTTAATGCTACTAAAAGAGCCAAAATTTCTAAAAATATTGCGAAAAACAACAATCATCTGTTTTAGAGTGAATGTTTGAGGTGTTTAGAAGGTATTTATTTCATTTTTAGAAAATTTAATTTTTCACATTTTTCCATGAAAAGTGCCAATACCCCCCCCTTTGGGTTCTAGGTGAAAATCCCAATCGACACAAATCAAACAAAAATGTATCCAAGGCGTGTATTGTTGTTCATTTTCATCAAATAAACAAAATAAAACCCAGA